>NC_055977.1:14399383-14564383 GCF_018492685.1 Alosa sapidissima
TTTCTTTTCACCCCTCTTCTCTGATCCTACTGTATCAAAATGTAGAAGGTGTGACAGAAGGGAGAAAGTATATGTGTGTGTGTGTGTGTGTGTGTGTGTGTGTGAGTGTGTGAGTCTGTCTGTGTTTCTAGTGGGGAAATAATCTTGTGCCCGAGTTACCACAGATGTTTGCTTAGCTCTTATGATACACCCCACTCCCCAACCCCAACTCAAACTAAGCCCTTATTACAGCCGGAAATTCTCCAGGTGATGTAATGGTCCACTGCGCAGGTGAGGTCTTTCCCCGACTGGGGAAGGCAAACTACAGCTCAGCGTAAGAGGTGGATCTACTTCCCATGAAAGACAACATGCCTGCATGGCAATGTAACAATTACTTCACCAGAGGTTTCTCCAGACTTTGTAAGCAGAGGAAAAACTTCTTTGCAATACCATTTCTTTTTTCTTTTTTTTTTCAAATTAGCTTGTGAGATAGTAGCTTGTGTAATTGTTGACTGTAGGCCTACTGCCAATCTAAATTCAATCACCTAGAGTTGAGAAGTGACCAAAAAAGAGAATGAAGAAAAGACAGAGAGGGGGAGAAAAAAGGGGGATGAGGGAAAGAGAATGTGCAAAGGGAACATTCTAGAGCGGTCTGTTTTTTCAGCAGTGGGCTGAGCTTCACATTTGAGATCCCAGCTCTTCTCAGTCTGCTCCAAGGTCTGGGTTTCCTCCAAGCTGTCTGGTATGCCTTTTCTCCCTTTCCCTACACTTTCTTTCATCCATTCTCTCTCTCCTCTCATCATCTCTCCATCCTGGCCCCACTCTTTCACTTACTTTCTTTTTCCTTCGTTTCAAAGTAACAAACCATTAACATAACACTAACCATAAACATCAGACTTGTTGTGTTGATGACCACTGTCATCCTGGTAATATTCATTATGGTAAACATTAGATCAATAAACTCATCTTCAAAGAATGCAAACCAAGCAGACATTTCAACTAAAAACAGAGGGCTTGGTACAGTAAGGCAGACTTTGACTGCATTTTGTGCAGTTGATTCCACAGACATACAGAGCTGGATGACGTGGCTCTGTGAAACAAAGGTTTTTTTTTTTCCAGCCCCGTTTCAGTCTGCAAGGACCATCACTGCAGTAGAAGAAGAAGAAGAAGAAGAAGACGAGGAAGGAAAAAAGAGGAAAGAAAAAATCTTAATGACACGTAAGGGCGAGCCAGACTGGATTGGTGCCTGTGCTGCACTGGTGTACGTTTCCCTTCCGACCTTCTTGGTGATTGTGGAAAACTGGTCAGTATTTAAAGGAGCCCTCCCAAGCCCAGATAAACATGGGATTACAGGCACAGTGGCAGTAAGGCGACGGTGACTGGACATTTCTGTCTGTCTTGCGCGTCTGTCTCCCTGGTAGTTTGGCTCCCACGCCTCTGCCACACATGTTGGCTCTTAACAAGATAGGATGTTGTAGGAAACACAGTGTACAGCTGCATTCAACATTTCAGCATTATCAGCTCATCTTTGAGAATGCACTCAGCCCTAAAGCACATGATGCATTCTCTGTGAGTAAAACAGAGAGAAAGAGAGAGGAAGGTAGGGAGACTCCTGAAGCCCAGAGGACAGAAGAGTAGCCCACACTTTATTTTTTCCTCTTTTCTTGCTCTTAATTCTTTCCTCCTCCTCTCTTCCAGCCAGATGTGTGTCTCCTCTCTGTTCTCCTCTCTCTCTCTCTCTCTCTCTCTCTCCATTCCCCCCATACCACCACCCTCCCTGGAAAAGGCCTCCATGATTCATTTTCCATGGACATCTTGAAGCTCTAGCACAAGGGCCCTCCCCTCTCTTCTCTTCTCTTCTCTACTTTACTCCCACCCGGGTTCCAGGATTCTCACCCCCCGTCTGATCATGGCTATGTTTACCCCCCAACACACACACACACACACACACACACACACACACACACACACACACACACACACACACACGACACACACACACACACACACACACACACACACACACACACACACACACACACACCACCATTCCATGCCCTGCCCTTTCTCCACCTCCCTTAAACTCCATTTTCCTTGTGCATGTGTGTGTGTGTGTGTGTG
Organism: Alosa sapidissima; assembly: GCF_018492685.1. Taxonomy (NCBI): domain Eukaryota; kingdom Metazoa; phylum Chordata; class Actinopteri; order Clupeiformes; family Clupeidae; genus Alosa; species Alosa sapidissima. The sequence goes on from NC_055977.1 coordinate 14,401,484, forward strand.
TGCTTGTGTGCGTGTGCATGTGTGTGTGTGTGTGTGTGTGTGTGTGTGTGTGTGTGTGTGTGTGTGTGTGTGCTTGTGTGTGCTTGTGTGTGTGTGTGTGTGTGTGTGTGTGTGTGTGTGTGTGTGCTTGTGTGTGCTTGTGTGTGTGTGTGTGTGTGTGTGTGCTTGTGTGTGCTTGTGTGTGTGTGTGTGTGTGTACGTTTCTGTCCAGGGGAGGAAAACACTGGCAGAGCAGAGTACAGAGTAAAGGAGCGGAGCCACCCCCCTTAAGCCTAGGCCTTAAGCCTAGGGGATGCTCCATGTATGGTGTTGTTGTATGAACCGGGTCATCATTGCAATCCTGTCGCAATTCACCAGAGCCATTGAGGCAAGTGACTATGAAGTGCCACTCAGGCTTGCTGGATTGTTATGCTTCTAGCCTCACACTGCCCAGACCAAAAAAAGTGTTATGCAAACTGGACCTCCTATCTGTTTACATGCAGGGCCAATGACACCACATTCTTCACAAATTCTGTTTGCAAAATATCCATACTTCCCACCGTAGCCATGATTCCTTAACCCCTGTATCCGCTTCCCTGGCTTGGCAGTTGGACAGGCAGGGAGACAGGGGTGGTAGTCCTGCACCGGACCCCCCTGGAGAGAAGGATCTGAGGGGTTGGTCAGCGTCCGACTGATAAGCTAATGCAGGGGGAGTGGCCTGCAGCTGTTCGCTCCTTTCCTCTTGACGACGAGGGGAAAGTGGAAAAATGAAAAAACACATGGTGAAACCCCTCTCTCCCTCCTCCTCTCTCTTTCACTCCTTCCTCTCTCTCTCTCACTCCCTCCTCTCTCTCTCTCACTCCTTCCTCTCTCTCTCTCACTCCCTCCTCTCTCTCTCTCACTCCTTCCTCTCTCTCTTTCACTCCCTCCTCTCTCTCTCACTCCTTCCTCTCTCACTCTCTCTCCCTCCTCTCTCTCACTCCCTCCTCTCTCTCTCCCTCACTCCCTCCTCTCTCTCTCTCACTCCCTCCTCTCTCTCTCTCACTCCTTCCTCTCTCTCTTTCACTCCCTCCTCTCTCTCTCTCACTCCTTCCTCTCTCACTCTCTCTCCCTCCTCTCTCTCTCTCACTCCTTCCTCTCTCTCTCTCACTCACTCCCTCCTCTCTCTCTCCCTCACTCCCTCCTCTCTCTCTCTCACTCCCTCCTCTCTCTCTCTCACTCCTTCCTCTCTCTCTCTCACTCCCTCCTCTCTCTCTCCCTCACTCCTTCCTCTCTCTCTCTCACTCCCTCCTCTCTCTCTCCCTCACTCCTTCCTCTCTCTCTCTCACTCCCTCCTCTCTCTCTCCCTCACTCCCTTTGTCTCTCTCCTCTCTCTCTCTCTCTCTCTCTCTCACTCCCTCCTCTCTCTCTCCCTCACTCCCTCTGTCTCTCTCCCCTCTCTCTCTCCCCCCTCTCTCTCTCTCTCTCACTCCCTCCTCTCTCTCTCCCTCACTCCCTCTTTCTCTCTCCCCTCTCCCCCCCCCCCTCTCTCTCTCCCTCCTCTCTCTCTCCCTCACTCCCTCTTTCTCTCTCCCCTCTCTCACCCCCCCCCCCTCTCTCTCTCTTTCATTCTCTTACACCCTCCTCACACATACCCCTGACACACTCCACTCCTCTTTCTCTCTCCTCCCTTGTTCCCCTCACTCCTCCCTCTTCCACACTTCCTCATTTCTTTTCCCACCCAGTGTTTGCTAACGTGCCCTAATGACTCCACCTCAGTCCACCTCACCTGGTCGAGTCTCTGAATGGGGATTACCTCACCGAAACAAGATACAGCCTTTCTTGTGGTAGGCCTAAAAACCCAGTTAGTGGTAGTGGACCCTGTGCTAACAGACTGTAGTCTTAAACGACTGCTAAAGTTTACTGTACCTAGGCTGCATCCCACCTTTAAGTCAGATCTGGCTCTGAACAGGGGAGCCTCCATGTCATTGTGATGGAAGGCCGAGGATTGGGTTTATTGCTGAGATGTGGAAGCATGGACTTTTGAACATTTTCATAAAAGAATGTTATATTCGATGGGCCCCGATATTCTTCAGAACGTTTATTCTACGAGATGGTTGTGACAGTACTGCTTAAGGGTGGTGAGGCAGCTGAGTGGTGTGTTGAATATTCTAATAAAAGAACACATTAATCAGTGGTGTATAATTATAAAACTGCACCTCATTTTCAAAGGACCCTTTAGAACGCTCATTCTACGACAGTGCCGGTACCTGCTGAGGTTCGGTGAGGCGGCAGCCTGGTGTGAGTGTGCCTGACCAGCTCTTCACCCAGCCCGCCTCCAGATGAGGGGTTTTAACACACTGCTGTAAAAAACACCCCTATCTCACTTCACCAAAGCTTTACTCACACCGTAATCTTTACAGGGGGCTTTTAACAGATCATGGGCGTTCAGCAGGTCAGTGTTGACATTTCAAACTCTGAAAGCACCAACACAAATGGCATGATGAACACTGAGCCAGTTCAATGTTTAGGAAATTGACAGCACATATTCCTCTAGAGGTAACTCAAAAGCTTCATTCTTAATATTCTACCATCATAAGGTATGTTTATTCATATAGCTCATATTATACATTGGGGTAATTCAATGTGCTTTACATAAACAAAAGCAAAAATAGAGATATAAATAGTAATTTATTTACTAGTCCTTAAAAGTGAGCTATAAGCTAACTGTGTAACTCACTTCCAGGTTAGGCTAACAGTGTCAGACTGGGTTATTGCATTTATGTATCCTCCTATTTAACTCTGAGGTAAACAGCAAATCATTTAATTTCCTAAAAAGTTGTTGTGTTACTTTAACACAAAAAGCATTGCCTGGATAAAGGCCCCATGGCAGATAAACCTGATCTCAAATCAGATCATCAGATAAGCTCAACAACCACCTGCTTATCATATCATATCACAAAATTAAAAAAAATATATTCCACCAAAAGCAAAAGCAACACTGCAGACATCTTGAGGTTAGTATCAAGCATGATCTGATGTAGTCGAAACCGCATTGGGAGTAACAGACACACTTTGAGATTATCGTGGTACACCATGGCCTACCTACAGTAGCCTGGAGGCATTCAAATTCAGACCCAGCCTGCCTGGTGTGCAGTAAATTATATGCTCAAGGACAGACATACCTCCTCTTTAAAGGCACGTGCACTGATTGCATGTTAAGAGAACTGCAGTATTTTGAGGGGTGGTAAAGTCTACAATTGAAAGGTGCCTGCCTGTGATAGAGGACTTCTCAATTACTGCACTAATAGGCAGTGTCTGAGATCTCCAAGGAAAGTGGTCTCAGGTAAAGGTGAAAACACTGCTGTTCATCCATTTTTGGAGTTTTGTGTCCACTGGGGGATTAAAAAGCGGTGGACATGTTCATACAATTTAATGAGCCGAACCCCTTCCAACATTATAGCACTTGCATTGAACTTTGCATAGCTTTAGCCTACTGTACATACATTTGCAGGGGTGTCTCAAAAGCACCTTTGGCCCAAATCTATGTGAGGTATCTTTATATCACTGTACTTTATGCAGTAATTAATACATATACAAGACTAGTCTAACCACCATTTATTGTTGTCTGGACTCTCCCTTAGGAAGTAGCTGCCAAAAAGCTGCCACTGTACTGACACTCACAACATCAAATGTAACAGATGAGCATCTAAGGACATTTACGGAGCAGTGCTAGAACTTTTTCCCTGCAGTTTCTGCTATAAAAAAGACTGAAATATTCCTTATAAAAAGCAAAATAAAATATGCATGAATCTACAGTACAATGTTTTTGAAAGTAGCACTCTTTTTCTAGCCCACAACTCATCCCAACATGTAAACAAGGAAGTGAGCCATTACAATGAGTGGGGGAGGCTTATCAGCTAATCAGACAAAATTCAAGCTACAGTCTGGGAGCTATGTGGTCTCCTTTCTGACAGTTTCATCATCACCAGAGTGAACACTGTCTGAATGCAGCAAACACTATTGCCTGATCTACTTCAAACAGTGCATAAGGGAATGGTTGGTTATGGTTGGTTACTAATGAATGTGACCAAAAAAAAAAGCTAATAGCCAATCAGAACCCATCAAATTTTAGCCGTCACATTCATTAACACAAGGAGAGACTTATCGTTACTTATCGTTGTTCAGTGTGAATGCTTTTATCGTTATGGTTATAGTTATCGTTATCGTTAGGAAGCACTTCAGAGGCCTTCACATTTCAGAGTATTGAGTGGAGTGTCTTCTTGTTATCATTCGGTTATTCAGAGAGAAATGCAAACAATTACACTAACAGGCATATGTGCAATACAGGGCAATGACAGCTGCTGACCGTAAGCATGCTTGCACTTGAAACACTTTTGATGTGAAGTTGGATTGGATCCCTCTGTAAATTTGTGGATAATCCTCCACCTCTACACAAAGCATATTAGTTCAGTCTGGCATTTTAGGTATAAAGACAAAGGAGGATCCAGAGAGGAAGATGTTTGTTCCTGTGAGGAAACTGGTGCACATCACAGAGTAACAATACGATACTCCTCTTAAGATTGGTAATTGAGTGGTAGTGATCAGACAGAGTCCCACTTGTCAAGGTCACCCAAAGGCACCCATAGCCTGGAGTCCTGGTGATGTACACACTTTTACTGGGCTACCTCAGATGAACCCTCAAGTGATTGCATGGTCTCCAAAAGCCTACGCTGGATAACCCTTTGCCACGTTGTCTCTTCCATTCACTCTCTCTCTCTCTCTCCCCTCCCTGACTGTGTTCTCTCTCTCTCTTTACTCTCACTCTCTCTCTCATCTTCTCTCTCTCTCTCCCTCCCTTTCTCTCTCTCTCTCACGCCTCTCCTCCTCACTCACTCCCTCCCTCTCTCCTCAGTTCACTCCGCTCCACATTTTGACGTCCCTATCGTCCTCACTCACTCTTCCTCTCCACTGGGCCTGCCCTGGTCCCTCAGTCAGTCTGGGCCCTAAGATGTGGGTTTTTTTCCGCAGGGCAGGAGGGAGGGTCACTGTAATTGAGTTGCTTCCTGGGAGCTGTACAAGTTAAATGCCATTCTCCAAACCGCCAAAGCTCGCACTGACTGGAGGTCAGAAAGCGCAAAGACTGCTGGCACTTTAACCCTCTACAGGAGGAGGAGGAGGAGGAGGAGGAGGAAGGAGAAAGTTTCTGTTTTTACCCATTTTGAGCCGCTGTGACTTCCCCCACTCCTGCTCACACCAGCTCTGCCACGAAGACAATGTCACAACCTCTGATATACGGAAAGGAAAGAAAAGAAAAGGGAAGAAAAAGAAAAAGAAAGAACTGAAGGCAAAAGACAAGAAAGGATAAGAAAACAAATTAAATGAAAACAAATAAAAGAATAAAAAAAAGAGTTTGGAACTTGTTCCAGTTGCTATGAAATCATGCAGTTCACTGCTTTGTGAAATTCATCGATATGACACGAACACGAAAAACTTCATTCATTGATATGACACCAACACGAAAAACACAAAAAAACACGTCAAGTCAAATAATGTGTGCAAACTCAAGGTTTCCTATGGCTTAAGAGAACAGCCACGGTCATCATCTCAGACATGACCTCAACATTGACAGATTATATGAATTATGAACTGAGTCATATCATTGACATGGCACTTTATCCTTCCTCATTCAGTGTCAGGTGATCTATAATCAGCTGTGTTATGACTGAAGTTGTTATATCATTGCATTATTGGCTCTAATGCGTTCTCGCTAGTTGAAACAAATACGTTTAGCACAGCAGGCCTTGAATATCACTGTGAGTTATTTGTAGGAGCTGAAGGTATGTATGATACATATAAATGAGTACATTACATATATATTTCTATATAACGCAAGAATATTGGGAATATTTGATAGTAATGTTTAAAGTCTTAGTTGGATGAATTAGCAAGAATACATTTTGGCCCAACATTTGTTAGCCTGTTAGATCTGTTTCCTGCCCCACTGTTTTCTATCCCTCTTCATGTCTGCTAACAGTCTAATATATGTATTAACAAGTGTTTAATTTACTTTTACCTTGGATTTTGGCACAAGGGATTTTAACATCTAATCCTGTGTATTAATGTAATGTAATGAGGTTGTATAGAAAGTATGTCTTGAAGGCGTTACAGCTTTGTGCTTTTAGGACCATGCATGTGGAATTCTGCATAACATTTTCTCCACATAGCTTGGAATTGGCCAGATAACAGGGCTTTAGTTATATGATGCATAACAGCTATAGGCTGCATTTAATGCTCATGATGTGAGGATGATGTGTACTAGCATAAGGTTATATTGAGAAAGAATGTCATATAAACATTATTCTCGTAGACAGTCAGACAGTATGCAAAAACAATTAAGTGTGTATGTTAAAATGAGTCTGTGTTTGTTTGTGTGTGTGTGTGTGTGTGTGTGTGTGTGTGTGTGTGTGTGTGTGTGTGTGTGTGTGTGTGTTTGTTCTCTAAACATGTAATCAAACACTTACTTATTTATTTTAAGTTCTTAACGCAGTGTGTGAGAGGAGGGTTCACACTAAAGGCCTCTGGAACGAATGGGTGAAACGTGCAGCGCTCTCTCTCTCTCTCAGCACCACCCCCCCTCATCTTAAAGGAGCCCTAAATGACTTCTCCAGAACACAGGGGAAGAAACAGGGAGTAAGGCAGAGGCACAAAGAGAGAAAGGGAAAAAATGCAAGTTAACCATTTCAGTATGCAAAATTCACAAACACGCAAAACAAGTATCAAATGAAGAGGTTCCAGCAAATGTATGTTTGTTTTGAAGTACATGTCCAAATACTGTATGTGTACAGACATTTTAAAATGTTTAACGCTGTTTTGAGTGGTCCCTTGGTGAACAAATTTTACTCCATTATATAACGCAAATGTAGGGTTCACCAAACATTTTAGTGCAAAAGTATTGCTTGAATGGTCAAACTGATATCAAAGAACCCACCTTGAAACATTTTTCAGGACAGTTCTTTTAGAAGGGAAGACAACAACCCACCCAAAAGTTCACACACATATTATCCTCTCCCCTGCCTGAGAGAGAAAGAGCAAGAGCTAGAGTAAGAGAGCAGCATCCTCTTCTGGTTGAAAAAATTCTACATACACCAGGTCTCTGCCCTATACAGGGCTAAAATATACTTCCATACACATCTATAAGCTTCATAGTAAATTTGAAAGATTTAAAAAAAAAAAAAAACATTTTCTACTGTAATAATTTCCTGAAGGTTTCTTTATACGAGGTTTTCTAAACAGTTCTAGCAGTCACCTCTACCATTTTCTCCATTTATGTTTCTTCATATGAATTCTGACAATAACTGGAATTAATTAAAAGCTAAAACCCTTAAAAATGACATGTACAAAGACTATAGTTTAATCTGCATTGTGTTGGCTCTTTTCTAAGTGTAGAACACCATGTTCTGTCTACACCATAACCAGTCAGCCAGTCTCCACTTGGTGGCGCTCTCACACAGACGACCACCAACCAGCAGCACGGTATAGGTGCTGACGTGCTGGGGAAGAAGGGCGAGAAGATTCCATTTCACATCTCAGCAGGTCTACTGATGAAGTGATCAAATGGGAGTTGGTGATAGATTAAAAATGTCACTGTAAAAAAAACGCGATTGCCTTGTCCAACATCTTAACTCGGGATGCATTTTAAACCTGCTCTGTGTTAAATATGAGAATAGTGTGGACTAATTCTTATAATTTTCTAATAATCAATCATCGGTGAGCATTGTTAGGCTACTTGACAGTCAACAAACCCCACAAGTTGTCTTGCATGCTGGCAAACAACAATTCATCAAGGCCCACTCAAGCTTGATGAGAAATGTAGCCTATGAATGTGCATCAAAACACAACTATCTTCTTTAAAATAAAAGACGGCGGACCGACTAACCAGGACCACTTTGCAGTGGCAGCTATGCATGGGCCTCGCCCCACTCAGTTCATCATCTTTGCGTCCAGCACCACGGGGTGTCCAGCGTGCTCCTGATTTCCCGACCACGTAGCACGGACACTTGAAGGGAAGGGAGAGCCAAGTGGTCTCCGTCTGTTCTCGGTAAGTGGGTTTGAGCAGCTGTCTATCCTCTTGAAAACTAAGGGGAAAATAACATACATAGGTGGCCAGCTATGATAAAAACAAACACATAGGCTATTTTGTGTTTTGTGCATTCTGAACCCCTCCGCTGATGGTTTGTAGGCTATTAGCCGAGAGTAGCTAAAAAATGGCAAGGTGAAGGTCAAGAGCGCAGACTTTCTCTCCAACAATTCATCTCTCATTTAAAGTATATATTACATATTATTATATATTAAAGTATATATTACCTTATCCTAGTTAAATCTACCCTCAAGGATTTTTTTAAATTCACCCCGAAGCTTCAAGCACATTCTCTCAGAAAAGGTAGAGGAGCTATGGCAATCAAAGCCTCTCTCCTTGATCTGACGGTCCAGGCAGAGAAGTCTTTGATCAGGTCAGCTTAAATGTCCCCAGAGGACCTTTGCTTTAAAGTCAGGACATTGTAAAGGTTGATGGGAAATTGCAGCAAAGTGGCAGGCTCTCTTTTGCTCATTGGAAGGTTGATGTGTTTGAATGGACATGTCTGTATGCAAGAAGTCAGAGCTTTGGTAATCACCCTTTACTGTCTATATAATCACCATGTAATTGTGTGAGAAAAAGGGAGCAGAGTTGTGTGAGTCATAATTGCAAATGTCAAAGGTACTTCTGTATTCAGCAGTGCATTATCCTCACCTACACTGTATCAGCTTTCTGGTGAATTATTCAAAAGGGAGAAAAAAGCTTTGTTTAAAGAGATGGGCAGTGATTGTACACTGTACACTAAAGTAAATGTTCCCCTTTCATATTCATGTAGTGGAGTCTGTGTGTGTGTGTGTGTGTGTGTGTGTGTGTGTGTGTGTTTGTGTGTAGGTGTATTTAGTGTCACTTGTGTCACTTGTTGATAGGTTGTTGTTCAAATACCTCAATTATGTAATGATGATGTCCTCTTGCTCCCTACGCTAAAGGTTTCCAGCTTTTATCAGTGCTTTTCCACAAAATCCTGTGAGATAAATATTTTGTTTTAGTCACTCACTGTGTTTGAATGTGTTTAGCTTTTGCCTGACCATATATGGCTCTGTGTGTGACTTTCTGGAGACTTTTATGCATTTCAAATGTCACACGGGCATTTGATCAACCACTGTCTGCCCTGCAGTTTGGCCTGGGCTTTTCTAACCCTAGAGTCATGGGGTGCGGCTTGAAATTCGGAATGCCTTGAGAAATATAAACTTTCCGGGACCTTAATTGAAATGAGAGGCAAAGGGCAAAGTCAATTAATGAGCACAATGTCTTACCGGTATAAATAAACTAAAGCTAATATTTTGCATGTGGGAGAATTCAGCTAACCCAAACACCGGTATGTTTGTGTTTAGGATTTTGCTCATGGTATTTTGCATTCCTTCGCACAAACTCGCATCACAGACGTACGTCACAGACCACTTGGAGGTGCAAACAATCGGTTATTTGAAAACAATTTTGGTTATTTGACCATCAGTTAACTTCGAAACAGGAATTTTACTTTGGATAGACAATACCAATACATCATAGGAGTGAATAACGTCAAAAAATCTAGACTGGAGTAACTCAACATTTGACACCTCCGATATGTTTAGTGTTCTAATGACTTCAAATAGACCGTTATGATTACCAAATTGATATCCAAGGAGTTAGAAGTGAACACGCATGGATGGCTATAAAAACTTTGTCTTCATTATACAACTAAACACGGGAAAATACTTTCATAACCCTTGAGCCAGCTCCTTACTATGTGATCTCAATGGCGATGCAGCGTTTGTTTGCACCTGGTTACCTCCCAAAACGCCCTCAAACGCCCACAGATACCCGTTTGTGTGTGTGTGAAAGAATAGTAATTAAATTAGCTTTAGTTACACTTTAGACTCTCTTTGTACATCACTTAAATGAGGGCCCTCTAGGTTTACATCTCATAATTCAACAGTTCCTGAAATGTACCACAGGCCATCTCCAGCTCCAGTTCAGGGAATCCTCTCCGTCCCTTTATGCCCCAACATCAGTCCCTATAACCCAACTCCACCCGTCCGGCTCAAGCATACAGAGGAGTTTAAAAATGAGCACATCATCTACATACATTATAATTGCTAATGAAGAGGGCAGGTGCATGTGACGGTGCTCATAAATAAAGATGAAGTGTCACAACAACTTTACTCGGCACACACCACAACCAAGAAGCCACAGATCGGTGCGTTTGAAAGGCAGCTCTAGGGAGCCCGATTGAAAATAGAGCCTCCCTGAATGCCTAAGGTGACCATGCGTCAGATAATCCATCACCCGCTGAAATATAAATGTATTTTAGAGAATATTATTTAAGGAGATTTATGCTTTGCTTCTCAGTGTTCTTGTTTGAATAGTTTCTAAACAAATAGCTTAAAGGAATGTCAGGTAAGCACATTGGCTAAACTACATTGGTTCAGAATTGGCCTTTAGACAGAGGAAAGCGATTCATCACACTGTTTCACAGCAATATGCCCGCAATAAGTCAGATTTAATTAGATCCATGTCAGAATGTTGAATGCTGAAGGAGAGCAAACATGCCAATTGATTCGCGCTCAGTGCAAATGCAATTCGTCTTTTCGTTGGTATACTATACACACTCACACCCAGTCATGCATGAACTCAGATAATGGCAACGCCACAGTTAATGAATGTTCAAAGTGCATTAATACCCTGGCCCTTTCATAGCCTATGGCTGTGTCCATAATGATTAGTCATTACAAGCCTATGTATGTGCCATCATCTCGCTCGGTGTAAATCATCAACAACATCAGTCTGCAAATGTGGTATTAATGAAAAAGCTCATGAGCCCGGAGCAGTGTAAATATAGAGGCGAAGTGACTAGAATGTGTGAACACAAATGCTGTGACCTAATAGCATGGGCTGATGCGCATGTATTCATCACCTCCCGCAGGGCGGCTTCTTGGAAACGCTCAGGACATCAGAAGACTCTGAGGAACATTGTTTGCAGATAGGCCCCCTCTTCAACTCTTCCAGGTCCTTATAGTTTTAATTATTTGGTTAACTAAAAGTAAAGTTTACTTTACTTTCTAGTAAAGTAAGGCTAAGACACAACAAAAGCGAGTCACTTGATTCCCATAATGTAACATATGCACATGGACATGTTTTCAGAGTATTTTTGGATGAAAGCAACTGCTTAAAGAATCTAGTCAAAAAAGAATATAGTCAAAAAAATATAATAGCATGTTGGCCTGTGTATCATCAGTGGCAACACTGTCCACATTCATCAAGGGAACCACCAAACTATCCATTTCCATTAACTAATGCAAATGCAAACTATGCATTTGCATTACCATAGCCTCACCAGCAGACAGACAGTTTCTATCATAGGGCCTTGGAGATTGCACCAAAGACCCTGCACATACACACAAAACTCATGCACATTTGCACAAAATAATAATAATAATAATAAGTTCTATTTGTTGCCATCTATAATGTTATATTATGCCCGTTTATTAGGATGATTTTTTTATCATGATGTTTTATGAGGTTTTATTTATGCAATTTTTATTTAAGTGCAAGGTGCAGTCAGGGATTTCGCTTTTGACACTTTTGTTTGTGGTTTTGTTTATGTTTTAAATTTATTAGCAGACGCTTTTGTGCAAAAAACATACATTATATTTTAACCAAGGACCAAACTAAACACGCCAGAGAGGTAGCTAGCTCACGTCTACCTTCAGTATTCCCAGAGAAATTCCACGTAGGGTTTAGTTTTTGTTTGGGGGACAGGCTGCTCCCTCTGTTTGTTTCCAGAGCCTGGGCTGTATACAGAGACTGTTTTTTTTACAGTATACTCACAGAATGGGCAGCTAGCGGGTGTGAGAAGCGATTGAAATTGCTCTAATACTTGTGTATAATGATAACATTATACACAAGTGTTCTTGTTTGAATAGTTCAGTCACTCATTCCATCACTTAACCTGCCTTTCCTACTCATCCTTAAGGGTGCTATCCTACACCACTTACTCATGCAAGAGCTAAACAAAACAATGCACATTTGTGCTGTTTTGTCATGTTGAATATTCAATGTTACTCTTGACGATGCCTGAAGGGGGATTTGTCCTTATCAACCATGGAAGGAAGGATCTGACATCAAAGGCAGGCTGTGAGTGTGCATTGACTCTCAAGATGAATAGTGAATGGATATGGGGGAATCACATTAGCTTCCAAGGCAGGAAATGTGTATACCTCCAATTCAACTCTCCTGTCCGAGCCATATCTGCCAGCACCTTGCCTTCAAGAGTATCCATCAACCCTGGGCGTACATCTACATCTCAACCATTGTCTATTTAAAATTCAGCTTTCATTGCATTGCATCTACCTAAGATGCAGCAACATGTAACTACTCCTGCTGACAAACTGAACAATACAACCTAGCATTGTAATGTATGAGTTCCATACTCATGGAGGGGTGACATTTCTAAATCCTCCATGCATTGTCACTACATTTAAGCAGGAAGGATTTATCATAAAACAGACAGATCAAACCATGGTCATAACATCAAGCTTCCACCAAGCCGAGCATAGGCACCTGAATTTACATTCAGGTCTCACGTCACTCCCCAGTCGCACCCCGGAATCATTCATTTCAAGTCATCATTTCCACCTGCACACACGCACAAGACAATATAATCTGTTCTCTGGGTCCTTCTGTCACACGGCCATAATTCACAGTCAGCCACTGTCCTTAGTCAATCTCCCATGTGGAGAGAGGGTCTCAATGTGATCTGATAAGGGATAGGTTCTCCTCGGCCAGACTGAAGGAACCCGGTGGAAATGACAATGAATATAAAGAGGATTAGAATAACTGTAATTAGGGCTCGGAAAGAGGAGATGAATCACACTCTCACTTTTCTCTTGCCCTAGACTTAATGAAGGCAAGTATACCATGACTACGCATGTTTGGAAAGGCCAGGAGTAAGATAAATTAAAAGGTTTAGGGGATTTGCTGTGTTTGGAAAATCAATGCTTGAATCAAGATGCTACATGTAGAGATTTCCAATATTTTTGGTCAGCTCAAATCCAAGTAACTTGGCAGGTATATCGATGCAACTGTAAAACGTTACAAGAAATATTTTTGAAAAAGAGGACGTCGGTGTCCAGTATCTGAAACATTTGCATTAAAAAAAATCCTTCAACCCCTTTGCATTTCAGCTCACTATAGAGAGGGCAGCCTCTTGCACAGAAGTAGTTTGACTTTCTGAGTGTTTTTCTCCTGCAATAACTGCAGCATACACTATGCAAAGACACTTCCCCAAGTCCTGCAGCACTACAAGCCAACAACAAAGAGCCTACAAAAACACAGAACCTACAAAAACAGTGTATTAGCACTGTCAGGTGGCATCTTCACTTTCCACCATAAATTGAGGCTTGCTGATGAACTTGAAGCCTTTGCAGCCACTCCCCCAAACAGCTGAACATTAGAATCGGTCTAGAGATTAGTCTTGTTGTTCTCAGGTCTAATAGAGCACGACAGGAAACAACATATCTTTTCGAGGGGGGGCGAGTGGGATGCCGTGGGGTGGGGGGTTACAGGGAAAGAAATAGGAGAAAAAATACACATCAAATAGACCTGGCTCTCCTCCAGGAAAAGTACTTAGCGTAGAAATAAATAATTTGCCTAGGCGGTCCTCAGAGGTTTGTGAAACATGAAAGGAGATTTGTCCTGTCAAGGAGAAAATACATTTGAATGCCCATTTTCATTTGCCAAGACAGAGTGGTGATGTTTGTCTTGAATGACAATTTCTTAACAGAGAAATCTTTAAATCTCGGATGGTTATAGTTATTGCATGCTTGTTTATTTGAAATGGCTTTAATGGTATGTTAACTAAATCAAATCATATACAAATACCACAAATAATGAAATAACTGATGACAAAACAATGATTATTCTGTGATTGGGTAATACAAATTCTGACACAGACAGCATGTTCTTAAATGTGTTGGTCTTTTGAAATAAATATCCATGTCAAATACATATACACTGTCAAGAAGAGAGACCAGACAACATCATGCAGGCATACCTTTTTTATCCAGTAGATGGCACTGTTGTCTCTCAGTCTGGAAGCAGCATGGCATAGCCTGATTATTAACATCATCAGTTCACTCATAAACCAGACCTTTCTGACACTTGTCACTGGCTTCATGTTTAATTCCAAGTGGCGTATCTAAATGAGCGATGCACAGTGTCATGGGATCCACAGTGTATCAATCAATTTCTGAAAATAAACACCACTGAGAGTGATGTTAGAGGTCATGTTCATTTGTCATTTGATCATTCCCGCAAATTAGTTACAGCAGCGACATAGGACTTGCATGGAATTTATCATTGCATTTGTTAGCATCACATCAAAGCAGCAAGACTTTTTTTGTGTGTGTGTTTTCCAAAAGGGGAACTGCTTTTTACTGTTCTCCTTATTTTTCATGTACATGACCAGAATTTCTTTTTTTTTAAAAAGAGAGACAGAGAGAGAGAGAGAGAGAGAGAGAGAGAGAAGAATGAGAGGCTTGCTGATTTCCTGGTGCAAGAAATCCAATTAAGAGTTCAACTTGTTAAATTACATTTTTTAATTAGACGCACTATCACAGGTGGTAGCGCCAAGATGAACGTAAAAAAAAAATGAAAGGCTTTTGCTCTGTCACCCTTTTTTCCTGGGAAGCCAAACTCTGTTTCTATATATCTAATCAGATGCCTTTGCAGCTGCACATCCAACACATTCTAATTTGAAACAACTGAACTGGCTTAAGTCGTTCCGAATTACCTGTGATGCAAAGCACTGTGCTGAGAGCTGTGTGTGTGTGTCCAAAGACTTTCTGAATGTGAATGAATTTCTACGCTCGTGGAGACTCGGAAAAGCACCTCATTAGGCTTTTTAGATGTCTCTGTTGCCCTCATGCTTGTAGTCTGTCGCTTCTGTTTTCTTCCCCAGCAGCAGACATAACTCAGGGGAAATCCACTGGCAGCGTTGGAAAAAAAAAGAGAAGAAAGAGAGCCAGAACTAAAGGGATACCGACACACACTGATGATGCTCATCTTGAAATGATACGTGCCTGGACTCCCTAATGACACGAGACGTGATTGGCCGAGCCTACGCTCCCTCAAGGCCTCCTCGAAAAGGTATTCGCTCTGTTCGGGACACTGTGAACTGTTTGTCAAAGCCCAGCCCATTGTAAGGTCGACAGAGGCAGAGAGAGTGGACTGAAGCTGAGGTGGCACGCGCACAGCCCGAGGGGGAATCACCATGAAATTAGTTAGTTATAAAAAATACACTGTCAGGCATCACTGCTCTTCATGAATGTTCATGGTTGACACAGGAATGATTACAGCCTTTCAGACAGGCCTACTAAAGGCCTCATTTTATGTCGTGTGAAGTTATCATAATTGGTCCCTCTGATTGCCATTGCTATCATCATCACCATCATTATGATAATCATCGGCAGCAGAAGCAGAAGCATTATCATCATCACTCTCTGTTTCATGCAGAACATCACTTTCATCAATGTTGATCCAGGGCAATCTTTTCTGCCTCCTCCTGGTCATGGGAATGGTCTTCAGTTCTGAATCCAGGGCTCTATGCTATGTAGCAACTGGGTAGCCTCTCTTGAATTTACCTTGAGGCCTCCAATCGAGGACTTGGCGTAACATTGAGACAATCGGGTGAACCCTGTTGGATGTGATTAAGGGACAGTCCTCATGTAAGATTCCACACAGTTGACTGTGAATCCACAGAAGAAGTGTGACAGATGAGCACCACTGATTGTTTAAAAGAGGTCACAATGAACATTCATTGTGCCATGGCATCTACCCGTTGAGACCCCAGTGAAATTAATAGATGAGGAGGAAAAATACCTAGTCCAGCATGATATTATCATTCATGTTGCATAATACGGCACGCCACTAAAACTAAAACAGCAGCTAACTAATTAGCTTAGTGCATCAATTGATCTTCTCTTAATTAAAAGACATCCCCACTTATAAATTACTTGCCTGATGGCACTTTTGTCTGGTGATGAAGACATATGTCAGCGTCCATCTTTGCCTTAGCTTCTCAAACAGGACATAAAAGACGATGTCTGATGATCCAAGAGGATAATAACTGAAGGCAGTAATTCTGCACTGCAAAATGTAACAAGCTCGAGGAGGCATTAGAAGAATAAAAGTGGCGTCATGCAGGCTTAAATGGTCCGAAATTACTCTTCTGAGCTTAGCGATTCACAGCAGGAGATCACTTCCTTCTTGCATCTTATCGTTTTTTCTCCCACCATTATAGCCATTGCTCTCCAATTTCGTACAGCTTTCATCTTCTCTTCCATTGCATTTCATTTCTTTTGTTACTGGCAAGTTATGCCTTTCTCTTAGAAAGCCATCAAAATGACCACCGAGAGATTAGAGCTGGTCATACAAGCCCAATAGTTTGTGCTTCCCTTTTTGAAACATAGATCCTGATGATCGATCTATCCCAGGTGGCCAGTGTCATCTAAGTCTGAAATCTAAAACAGAAATTAAAGGTAATCTAAAAAAGCAATTAAAAATGTCTAGATCTTTTGACGACATATTGATCTGTTTTACATTGTGCTACTGTCATATTTTTGCCGGGCTCAAACAAACAACAAAATTGATATCAAAGCCAATCAAGGATACAACCATTGCAAATGATAACAAAGCCCAAACATGTCAGCAAATCTGCATAGCTAAAAAAAGAGATGAGCAGAATAAAGATAAAGGGGAGGGGGAGAGCCGATGATTTTAAGCTTCATTACAAAAATAGTCTCCTCTCCTATAGACCCTTTCATCAATAAAAACAAAAACAATGCTTGAACGTTCTATTTGGGCCCCAATCTACTTCCTCTGCATTAAGATAACATATGGAATGTTAAAAAGGAAGTCTTGTGGGGCCAACTATGATGCTGATAATGGAACTCTCTTGAAAGGGTCCATTCTACAGACAAATAACAACATACAACATGCATACATACATACATACATAACAACAGGCTATGCACTGTAAAGGGTAAAAAAGCAGTGTCAAGTAGAGGACAGTCTTGACACTGCCTTTACATCTTTGTTGAAAAGATGTAAAAGCTGGCTAGTCCTGCCTCTCCATTACTCCTGCTTTTCAAACTCTCCAACATAGGGGTGTAACTGAACACAAAAACCACGGTTCGGTCTGTACCCTGGCTTTGAAGTCATGGTTAAGTTCATTTTCGGTACAGTAAACCTGTATGTACAGCTAACCTAAAATTCACTAACAATATTGCTGATGGGTAACGCGGAAATAGTATTTTGAAAAGGATTCAAATGTTTTTTGACGTTAATTGACTAAATTGACATATAGTCCTCCACTTGATTTGTCTGTGTTGGAACTCAAAATTAAAACAATCTCCACACGCACAAAAGCCTACTGTTAATTATTTTTTATGACTCATTTGATACATTCGATACACATCTATATTGAACCTAACGTCCTGTACCTAAACGGTTCGGTACGAATATGTGTACCAACCCCTACTCCAACAGGAGATACAATATAACGAGATATGCTAATATGGCCTAGATTCCAGTTTTATAAAGACAATTAGTATGCACTAATATGCATGTGTTAACAGCCTTTCCAGTAAATGCCATGCAGTGGCGTATTGAAGACCAGTGCACAGGGAGGGACAGAGAGAGACAGAGAGAGACAGAGAGAAAGGAGATAGAGAGCCAAGGAGAGAAACAGGGAGAAAGAGAGAACACAAGAGGCTTAAAAAGCAACAATCAATTGATTACAATTCTCAGTTGCTTTCATCTGTCCCACATGTCTGTTCACCATTTAACAATGTGCAAAATCAACAGTCTGAAGCCGAGCTACATGTACTGTAGAGCCAACAGTTTAAAGCCTTATCCACACAAACAGGATTGAGTGCTAATGAAATTGTGTTAGTAAGGGAGATGATGTTAAACTCTAGTGATTAGATTTGATGTGTCTGGCATCATACACAGTACATCAAGGAGATGATCTGTGATCAAGGCCTCATCAGGGGCATCATCAAAATCCAGTATGTATTCATGGATAGCCAGGAAGACCATTCCCCAACATGTTGTGTAGCTGGATTTTAAATGTGATGTTAAAGGCCACGGTATTGCAAATATCTTGCAAAACAACTTTCCTTGGCAGGTAGTTCCAACCACTCTTTGAGCTGATCTCAGCATTTAGAATGCTTTCCCCCACTCAGCAACCTTTAATGACAAAATACAAGATGAGGCAGAGGTGATTTGAGAAAAAACTATTTCATTTTTTAGCAGACTTTCACTTTAAAGATAAATGAATAAGGGCTGGGATTTAATTATCGTAATCTCCTTGGAATAAATTATTCCACACAGATAGTTTTGAAGTTGTCAACAGAGTGCTCAAATGAAGAAAACAAGGTACTTCAAATGAAGAACTAATTAGTCCAACCTAATCAGTGTTATCACCTGTTTAAATGGGCCAAAAGAAAAATAATCATAATTATGTGGCTTTTCCGTTTCTAATGGTTTTGTGGATATGCAGTCTTCCATTTATATCTTTTGTCCATATAAAATGCATTCATGATTGTTCAGGCTTGTGTGTAGAAAATAGTTATATATATAAAATGCTGGGTCATGGACCCATCTGTGGAACCTTACAAAATGATAGGCTACTCAAGAAATATCGAATTGCTTAATATATGGCAAAACATGCTTTAATAATTTATTATGGAAAAAACCCCCAGAGAAGAACATGCCAGAACCTTCTCTTCTCACAAAGAACACTCTGACCGAAAAAAAGCCACTTTCCAACATATTGGTAGGATTAGTCACCTAAATGGAGAAGGCTGTCACCAAGAAGTGAAATTAGCAAGTGAAATTCAATGAAGCATTAAGCCATTGAAATTGACATAAATTAAATTGCTTCATGTTTTACCTGCTTTCACCACAAGACAATGGGCATATGTTGTTTCTGTAAAGATAGTGCCCAGTTTCTGGACAAAATATCATCGGCAGTATCAATTATGGAAAGAGTTCAGCATTCTTTTTCTGAGTAATGCTGACAATATTCACAATCTGAAAAGGGATGGTTGAAGGATCCTTCATTAAACAAAACTACAGGACATGGTTTAAACCTGCTGGTTTATCTCAATGTTCAAAACTCAACTGTAACGTTTAACATTGTTATCAATGGACATTAGAGCTGTCAGTTCTTCCATACAAGCAAAGGTAAAGAAAGATTCACTCAACTAGTCCTCAGTCAATTTACCTCATGTGTGTCTCCAAACGACCAGTAGGTGTTGCTCATGAGTATAGGAGTAAAATGGTGATACAAACCTCTGCCTTTGTCCCCATCTTTAAGAAATTAAATCTGTCCTGTTCCTAATAGTGCCTGACCCCACAAGTGCAATGAAAGGCCCAGTTGAGACACAAACCTGTCACCTCGACGAAAGGAGATACCCAATGCGAGCGCTTGGTTGTCTACTGATAGTTGGGAGCTTTTGGAATTCCACAAATGGCTATGAATTTCAAAGTAGCTCAAGGTTGGAAGGCTGTTTTAAGTGTGGTTCAAAGCCGTGCCAAGAAGTGGGTGTCTTGTTCTCATGGAGGAAAAGGAAGAGTACCTTATCTTCCAAGGGCTGTTTCGTTTTTCATCTCCTTGCTTGTTTCTCAGTCAATCACGAGAGCTTAGTGCATTCTCCAGAGAAATTAATAAAGTGAGCAGTGACTGTTTAATGGCCTTACACCAGGAGTTTTTCCCAAGAGAGATCAGGCAAATGCTGACCTCATGGCATAAAATGTCTCCAGTTTGAAAAAAAAAAATGCTTAGCACCTGAGAGAAACATGCGCAACTTAAGCATCAATCTCCTCTGGTCACTTATCTAGGCTTACTAGGGTTTTCTCTGTCTCATGTGTCAATAGCTGCTCTGTCATTTACTTGAAATGGACAGTATGGTTGCTATTAGGTGAGGTGAGACAAAAGGTCAAATTTTGATATTGTAGAAATGTTGATGTTTGAGCCGGTTTGAAGGAGAACATGTTATTGTTTATCCCTATAGCGAATACTGCAATTTTGATTCACTTCCTCCTACAAGCTGATTTAATAATAATCTCAAGCATAATTTGGCCCTCGCCAAATTGGGCTATCAATGTCCAGGCCACAGTGAATAAAGTGAATAAGAGCCGACAGCAGTTGGCAGTGTTTCGTAGAGCCTAATAGTCTTTGCTACAAAACACAGCGTGGGTGTTGCACTCTCCCAAAGGGGTCACAACAAGCCGCTTTGAATGCATGTGGGTGGTTGTATTCCTTTATGCTGTATACAGCCCTGGTCTGCATGCCAAAGTTCACTCTTGTTTTGATGAGAAACAGATGACATTGCTGTGAGCTTTTGTTACCATCCATGGTGTTGTGTTCCAAAAAACATCAAGACCGTCTAAACCACAAAGACAGTTTAATTGATCATGCATGTCTGAGTCACGCGTCTAGCCTCCACTAGTGCTAATCAGTTGTGTGGCTGCAACAACGTCCTCCTCGTTATAAAACTATATGCCGAGGTGAGTCCAGGGTGTGTGCCTGCTGTCTCCCCCTCACAAAACGTTGCCTCCCATCATCATTCATTGGTTTTCGTCTCACTCACACAGGCCTATCTGCACACCCAACCGAGGTATACTATCTGTTTTTTCAGTAGAGTTTTACCAAAATATTTGTTTCTTTTAAATGGTGTAAATCCAATAAACTTTGCATTTTTTGGCAAGAGCAACAAATAGTGTCGTGTCTGCGCAACAACAGATATTAAAAGGTCTTAGGGACTGCCATACACCACAGTAAACATATGGAGGAATGTCTGTTTTTTGACTCCAACCTCTGTGATGACATGAGTGTTTAAAAATATGCCAGTGGATTCATACAAATTTTATTGGCCAGCTCAGGCCTTTATTGTTTGGACACAATATATGAGCCTTTTTCAGTACAATTCAGGCTGCAATTCAGACTTAAACTTAAAACTGCCCAAACCAGACAACTATCCCGATATAAATTTTAAAAGCAACTTGGAATTAAACCATAAACTTTTGAAAGAAACATATAAATAGTGTGTGCTTCTTTTGTGACTTTGGTGTTCCTTTGTGGTACTGTTATATAGGGTTGCAAAGGGGCGGAACATTTCCGGTAAATTTCCGGAAACTTTCCATGGGAAGTTAAGCTGGGGAATTTTGGAAATATTCCAAATTGGAAACTTTCATGGAATTAAAGGAAATTATGGGAATTAATGGGAATTTTACGGGAATTAACTGGGAATTTTTGGTAATTCCTACTGTTTCATATACAGACATTAACATTTTGTTTCGTAATAAGCAATATGATTTCTTTGTTCGTATTTTCGCTTAGCTTATACAAAGCTAGCTACCATGCTAGCGGGAATCCCATTCTCTGCCTATGGTTTACTAGCGTGCTAAGATAGCAACACTGAAACCACTAAACTGCCCAAGAGACACCATGCCACTCAACAAAATCCAATTGGTTGGATTGACTGACTATCATTTTGTTCAGTTAGAATCCCAGAAAATGGTAAAACAAATAAAAATATAATGACATTTTTACCACCCCAACCAAACCTTAAAGATTATGTAAGTTATATATAAGTTGTCAAGCTTAATCAGACAGATTAATTATCCCATTACAGCTTATGCAAAATGATGTACAACCATTTGAATGGGAACAAAAGTGACGACAAGCCCATAACTGGGCAACTCTGTTTGCAAACTTCCCCCAGTTTCACACCACCATTTCGCACCATAGGTTTCCTTTATGTAGCCTATGCTGATTGCTGTGTGCATGGGATTGACGTATGTGCAGGGTAGAAATTTGACTGAAATTGCATTAAATCATGTTGTTTTGACTAATATTATTCTCAAGATGGGGTTTTGTCCACTACATTTAAGTTCCCTGTTATAGACTAACTTGCCATATTAAAAATTCCCCGTTTATTCCCAATAATTCCCGTTTATTTCCGTTCATTTCCGTATATTCCCATGGAAAGTTTCCAACTTTGAAAATTCCCGGAATTTTGCAACCCTACTGTTATATACATGTATGTGCTTTATGTAACTGACAAAAGGGCACGCCAAAACTACAGCCATCCCTTATCACTAGACATATTTTTTCTCTAACCACAAAACAATAACACTTTCATCAGGGGAGATTATAAATGATGATCCTTTCTAAATGCACACTGTTTTTAGTTACAGTTCCAAGTCATGCACACTCAGAAGTCTGAGTCTGACAATTATTGAGTCTATAGCTACATTCACAGTAAACACATTTTTGAATTCTTTGGATATTTATGATCTGAGAGATGCACATTCCCCATTGTCAGACCAGAAAGGCCACAAAGCATGTAAAGCACGAGTAGAAATGTAATCTTAGAGAATATCTGCCAATGTGTTTTTTTCATATAAAGCCACTTATCTGAAATTAATTACTGACTGAAATACCGGACATAGAAATGGTATTGCAATTACTCAAATAGCCAATCTGTGAAGGCGCGACTTAATGTCATGCAAGTTAATGGAAACCTTCATATAGGACAAAAGTATAGGCTAAGCACTGTCTATAGAATGAAGACAGCAGTGAGCATTTGCATAATAATTAAAATTTCTGGAGGAGTTGTTGAGGATTAAGTCGAGCCGTGCGTTCTGTAGGTCTACTTTCATCGAATATCCGCACTGCTGTGAACGTGGTACTGCAGTTTGGAAATGTCAGTGTTTACTGTCTTGAACCCAGCAGAGAAAATGCCCTGATGTCCGTTTGTGCTTTATTGCTTCATATATCATTTAGACCTTTTAATCCATATATATGAGCAGAGTCTAACACTTGATTCACAAGGCAAATCAAGACATAAATCCTGGGTATTTAAAGGAGGAAATTAAAGGTTCCAACCATCTGAGCCTCCCACTCGTGAAGGAGCGTTCTTGTTAACACAATGTACAAGAAAATACTATTGTTAGAGTATCACACTATTTTTAACCATTTTTCACAAGTGCATGACCGTGTCCGGGTTGACATTTACATCTAAAATATCACCATGTCAATTTGATATTCTTATCAAACTTTTGTTATTTTCAGAATTAAATATATTTTCCTGATGGCATAAGACATATTTATTCAGAATAAAATTATGTTTTTTGGTGAATATTGTATGATTTTTTTTGCGTCCCTTTCGTTTGTCTCACTCCGTCACATTAACTTGTTTCGTCTGTAAATAGCATACTGTTACTTGAAATGAAATCACAAAGACAATTTTTTGATAATGTCTGCCTGTAGAGCACCCAATAAACTAAGCAGAAAAATCTGACATTCTTTTACATTGTTTATTTGTTGTTTCTTTGGTGAGGGGGTCCGTGAAGCTTAATTACACCCTGTCACACAAATTAGACAGGAATAACTTTTTTATAACAGTTTTGACAATATCATTGCTAAGCAAATTACATATCTTATTGAAAGCATGTAGGGCCTATTCTTGGGCCAATAACTTGACCACGTGGATAACTAGACATTGTAGGCCTATTTATTATATTTTAACCCATTATATTTCAATGTGGAAAAAAATGTATACTGAGGTGTGCACATTGTTATTTTTTTGGAAGGAGATCATGTCTTTAATGCTGTGGATGGAAAAAAGTTTACTTTTTATGAAATTTTGTTTTCAAATGTTAGGCACCTGTTTCATAGAATGGCCCAGGCCTGTAAAGAGAATCTAGACTGTAAACATAAGTCAGCATAAACCTTTTAAACAATGAATTTCTGTGGTTAACGTTATGGTATCTATCATCTTAAAAATGTACAAATATTTCTAAGGCAGCTGTACTGCCCCACACCATGTGTTCTGTGTGTAAATCATCACCCATAATAAATTCACTTACCCAGTTACCATTGCGACACAGGAAAACACATTTTCCTTATGGGCTTCCGTATGGTGTCGTGGCGTAGTCTAAAGAGCAACATTGAAAAGGTGAGACAGGCTACTGAAGTAGGCTACATAGTGGTGGATCAATCATCAGGAACATTTTAGATAAACGCATTACCTCAAATTGAAATTGTCTTCAAGGAATAACGATGAGGCGCGCAGGTTTGGGTAAGAAGGGTTTGCTTTCATTTCATCACATAAGAGCATAACAAACTCAGCTATGATAGCTAGCTAGGTAGCAGGCTGGATTGGTGGCCCGGCATCATTTGCTCAAGTTAGGCCTAAGATTTTACTCAAGAACATATTGTAAGTGTTAGTGGAC
Source organism: Alosa sapidissima (assembly GCF_018492685.1). Taxonomy (NCBI): domain Eukaryota; kingdom Metazoa; phylum Chordata; class Actinopteri; order Clupeiformes; family Clupeidae; genus Alosa; species Alosa sapidissima. The sequence continues at coordinate 14,425,863 of NC_055977.1, forward strand.
TGTGTTTACTTGTATTCGTGGCTGCAAAAATATTCTATATGACTAACTGTTACATTTAATAGCCTAGCCCTGACGAACTGTGTTTCGTTAACGTTAGCTAACGTAAGTCGATGTATGATGGCAGCTAACTGTAACAGCATAGATGGAACATAATTCTAAACTAGCGATGCAAACAATCTGCTAAATTTCACCATGACGTTTTAAATACACGACAAGTAGGTCTACAACTGGCATCTAGCCTGAAGCAGTGAGTATAGTGACATGACTGTTGCCCCTTTGTCAGTATTGACAACCTAGTGTGTAAAATGGCCCAGGTGATTGTCGTAAAGATGGTAATCCTCTAACGTTACAACGAGTCATTTAATTTCGACCTCAACATGTCTCTTCCTAATTGTTAAAAGGTGAAGGAGGTCCTCAAGGCAGCTATGTCGCCAGTGGATACAGTGTGCATGAGGAAGAGAATGAACATTTACAAGAAGGTCTGAGGGCAAAAGTCAGTGCTTTAAAGCATGTAAGTTCCCACAGCACAACATGGGTCTGGGACCCTTACACTGATAATTTAATCAAATTACTGTTCGACAAAATACTCTGTGAGTGGCTTATTCCTATTTCCCTCTCCTTTCTTTTTAGTTGTCTATTGACATTGGGGCAGAAGTAAAGCATCACAACCAGATGTTGCAAGATATGGTACGTTTCCTCACCACAGCCAGAGAATTAGAATACACATTAAAATGACTAATATTAATGCTTAAACACCTACGTTTTCCATTTTTAGGGATTCAACTACATCTATTCCGCTAGTCCCTTCCACTAGGTTTATAATTACACCATAACCCAATGGTTTAATGTTGATTCAGCCTCTGCATTGATCTTCTCCCCAGGACTCTGATTTTGACTCAACAGGAGGTTTACTAGGAGCCACAATGGGCAGACTGAAGCAGTTGTCCAGAGGAAGCCAGACCAAAGTCTTTTGCTACATGTTGCTCTTTGCCCTTTTTGTCTTTACCATTTTGTACTGGGTCATTAGATTAAGGTGATGAACAGAGACCTGACGTCTCTTCTCTCTGCGGTCATGCTCTCCCTGCGTGCCATGTTGCTCTGGTTCAGGTAAAAAAAAACAATGGGACTGATGGTGACGACAACAAATTGCCATAAGCGTATTTTTATCACAATGAAACATATATGTGAAACTGTGCAATATAGCCTAAGGAAGTGTCTTAACCCTACCAATATGAATAGGTGTACCGTAATAATACCGCCCTGTCTAGTTTTCCACACTGTAGGATTACGTGTCTGGAATGGAGTTGTATTGAAGGTTGAGCTACATATATTCAGTTTGGGATAAGGACTGGTTCATGATTGCCGTTGAACTTCAAAAGGTGGTCAGGTTTTTTTTTTTATTATTATTATTTTATTTTTTTTGAGCAGAGTCTGACACTTTTATGTTAATAGGAAAACATCTTTTTTAAATTGATGTATAATTTAGAAGAAACAAATAAGAATAATTTAGAAGAAACAAAAGATTGTGAGGTGACTTCAGATACTTATGGCAAGTTGTTACTACTTTCATCTTTAAAATCAGTCTGTAGCCTGTCCACAAAAATGTAAGGGCTAATGTATGGAAAACAGAACTGTGTAGTGCAACTACACCCCCACCCCCCAAACAAAAAAGGATCAGCAGCAAAGTCTATAAATTAGATGACAGGAAAATGCAATACTGTTTTGATAGTGTGCAAAGGGACATTCCACTCTGTACAGTCACATACATTTATCTGGATCTCCAGGACACTCCTAATTTTTCGGTTTGGATTCAAATACCTTTCAATTTGATCTAGGTTCATTATAAGCTGCTTAATACCACAGGGCTTCACACAGCTGAAGGGCCTACATTTGGATACTTTTTTCCTGCAGCAACTCTTTTGCTCAAAAGCATCTGAACTGCAAAACCAATTCTGAGTTGTAAACAGTGCATGTAATCCATCAAATTTCTCTGTAAATGTCAAGTTGTAAATAAGAGGGAAAATGAGTTCATTAAACATTTTATGTGTAAGAAGTTTCATGTTTTTAATTATTTTACCTCTGTTATAAACACAATGATTCCAGAAGTACAATGTGTAAGAGCTGTACAATATTCACACTATATATCTACAAAGAAAAGGATTAACAAAAATCATTCTAATTATATACAAATAAAACATTAAGGCACTGAATTAACCATTCTTACTGAGACATTGCCATCTTATTCTTATCAAATATTGTGACAGAAGAGCACTTGTGTCATTTCATAATGAAAAAGCTGGGATTATTGTGATGTCACTGCCTGGGCAAGGTGTCCATGTACTTGCATATGATGGCCAGCATGACTTCATCTGCTCCACCTCCAATAGATAATAATCTGGAGTCCCTGGTTTATGAGAAAATATTTGTTGAGATGTTTTTTTATGATTTCACAGTGATGAATGTTACATCAAACACTACAAACTCAACCTAAACTGCAGTTAAATATACATTGAATGTAAAACTATAAAGGATATCTAATATCTGCTATTCAGAAGAAATCGGTCATGCTCATTCAAACTGCCTAGCAATGTCACACATAATTTTTCTTTCAAAATAAGTGACAAACATGACTTCTGACTACGGTCACAAATATGTGATGAGTTCCGCACTATGATGGGACAATTACCCTTTGCGTAGAACTCTAGAAGGAGCCAGGAAAAGTCACTCTTCAATAGGTTACTTGGAAAGGTCTATGTTGTAACACACCCACCACTATGACATAAATAAGTGCTCTTCATCCTGTTATTGAAATCCACGACAGGCACCAATACTGCTCTGTGTGCTTTGGTGTTTGAGAAGAAAATGTGCCAGACTTAATTTTATAAAAGTCTACTGTTATGTTTGTATTACTACTACTCTGGGAGAAAGCAAACTTCAGTGAGAAAAATGTCATAATGAAGTGAGCAATAATTCCATAATCACACGCTTACTCAATCGACCACATCACTTGGTGTGAGTACTGATCAGTGACGATTGCAGACGTGTGTGTGTGTGAGTGTAAGAGAGAGAGAGAGAGAAAGACTGACATGCAAATATCTGTGCTGGCAGGGTACCAGCTGACTGGAGCATGCCAGAACTGGCTCACCTGTAGAACCTACTGACAAGCACGTCGCTGGTGAAGCCCATCCCTCCCCAGTACTGCAGGCAGCTGTCCCCCACTTCCCGAGCCAGTCGGCCTACCTTCAGCTTGGCCATGGAGGCCAGCTTGGTCACGTCTTGGCCCTTGATGTACATAGCTGTCCCCAGGAAGAAGAGGAGAATCAGTCACACTTGTTGTTAACTTTGCAAAAAGACCTTTTAGACTCTTTCGACTCTTCTGTCCCAACGTCATATGTCTATCCCTACATCTTAATCCCAAACAACTTCCCTCTAAACATAGGCTATGTTCCAAATGCCTGATCACGCAAGACTTAAGCCGCCCCCTTCAGTCACATCCGCCCGAATAATTATGGAAATTCCCATGGAAATGGAAATCTAATCATAGGCGATGTTTATTAAACATGGGCAATAGTGACCAATTTAAAAGGTAAACAGTTTCAAACACAGCACAAATGCCTTATCTGGCTACATGAAAGTGTGAAAGTGGAACAAAATATTAGTGTAAAAGTGGAAAAAAGGAGTTACCCCTTGAGTCAGATCCGGGCAGAAAATGATGGTCAATTCCTTATCTTATGTTTAATTTTTGCACTAAGTTTCATGAAATTTGAGTCAATCATTTTGGTGTAATGTTACTCATAGGACACAAAAGTTGATCACACCACTCCTGAAGTCATATAACAGATGTGTAATTGCTCAACTTCTTTGTTCAATTGTTCATTTGTATTTGTTTAGTCAGGTGAACCTGGGGATACAGTGATCCAGTTATCTGTGGATCTCACAGCATGATTCCACTTGTTTAGAAGACTGACGTGCTAATTTAGAGGGTGATGCTAGTGGAAACAGTCCAACTATGAGTTAAACCCAGGTAGAGTGCCTGGGGGTCAGTGTGGTACCAGAGGGTGAGTGGTAATGGACAAGCGCGAGAACAGTGTCTCGCTCCAGGTGGCATTAGAGCTGGAGTTGTAAATAGTATAAATATTGTAAATATTGTAGTGCAAATATTGTACATACTTAACTGTATATAGTTTGTTGCTTTTTTACATATATGCATGTTGTGTTCTGTGTTTTTGGTCTTACAAGTGCTCTTTAATCTGATGCATTCTCTAAGCCCACTGCTCTTTAATCTGATGTATTCTCTTACTGCCCTGTAACTGACCCTGGGCAGATGTGTCTGGCCCTTGAGTCGTGGATCTGCTCGAATTCTAGGGAGTTTTTCCTCGCCCCTGTTACTCATGGGCTCTCTCTGAATATTGCTCATGAGACATGTGTAATGTTTTGCCGCTCTATAAGTGAAAATAAATTGTATGCTGCAATTATGTGCTTTTCACATTTTAATTGCTTACAATATATATTCAGTTCTCTTTAACACGGGACATATGAATGTCCTATGCTGTAATGCAGTGTCATACCCCCCTTCCATAGCCTGGCGGGCCATCCTATATCATTGAAATGTATAGTCTGGCATCGAACCATTCACCTCGCTTAATCCAAGGGGTGGGCAGAGAATTGTCTTTCAAACTGCCTAGGCATGCAATAGGCCAGCGCTACGACCATATCCGTATCCGGTCGGCAAAACGGCAAATACATCCTTCTTCGAAAGGAATGACTTAAGTGCATTGTGTTGGTCAACTTTCAAAGAAAAGCACAAGTCCAACTTCTCCAAAGTTGACGCCAACGCCGATTCAAACAACCGTTCTTCGTTCGCCATAGCCACCTTCCTTGTTGTTCACCGTCGCAGGACTGTCGTTATCCTGTTAAGCCCGCCTTAAGACTCTCTAACAAAATAGAGCGCTGTGATTGAATAACATCCACGGTGTTAGCCAATAGAAATCCCTATGGTTTGATACTAGACGTACAGGCTGAGCAAATTAATTTGCCGCCGCTAGGGTGCGTCTAGATTTCTAGGCTACCCATTCCATGTACTTTGAACCAGAGTTGTGTTGCGCACCCATATTTCACAAGTGTTCTTAAATGTGCCACCTTTCTATGTTCCCTTCTTTGCAGTGACTTGATACACTTTGTATTTATAATACAAGTGGTCACTACCACACTTACAATGACTTGAGGAGTTTCCGTTGATTTATTCAAGAGTAGGCTATTAGTTATCAGAGAAAGAACATGGAAGTACCAAATGACTTGCTGGTAAGGCTAAGCTACATCTAAGCTAAATCCTAAAATAATCCTTACCACGTATTGATCAACAAACCTATCCATTAACAACGTAATCTACCAACATTCAACAATGTAAATATACATTATACAGTGTAAAATGTGTGTTTAAATCGTATCCAAAAGTGGTGTACAGATCACTGTTACGGGACAAATTTGGCGAAATCAGAGAAAATCAGAGACTCATGTTAATAAATAACCCATAGGATTGGTCACTATGTTCGGAGATAACCCAATCAGGGCTTATTTTGTAGACAAGACCCTCCTCTTTTAAATGAGGTATTACAGGAAGTCTATTGGACATCTTATCGCTAAATCATCCGACCATAAGTGCAATACCGCGCCAAACCAGAGGCGGCAGAATGTACAGAACATTGTGGCGACTTTGTTGGAATAACAATACTTTGTTTGAACCATGATAGTTTCCAAACTTCAGTAGCTTGAATTAACATGGTTAATGACGTATAGGACACCTGCAAATAACAGACTTATGATGGACTATCTCAGTTTTATCCGTGAATCATCTCCGCTTTTTTTTTTATTTATTCCTAGGTCATTAGGTTAATTAATTTGTTCACATAGGCTGACTTTGTAAATTGATAACTGCTTTGAATTAACTTTTATACATGTATCATTTAAATGTGCAGGTGAAACCAGTTGTGTACTCTACTGTTATTTAGCCTTGATTCACATGACAGTCACCTACCCGAGAGGTTTAAATCCTTCTACTATGCTTCAACCACAGGGCGAAAGCTGTAGTTACTGTATGTTACAAACTACATAACTTTACGACAGTGATTACGAACGTTTGCTGGAACTATAGTTTTGGGGAAACACTTTGTGTCGCTTAATGATGCATCGGACTACTGTATGTAAGTTGCACCACCATAGTTCAAACTGATATTTTGGGAATGCTTGCACAGTTCCAACCATGCAAGCTGCTACATACACTACCGGTCAAAAGTTTGGGGTCACTTAGAAATTTCCATTCCACTCCATTATAGACAGAATCCCAGCTGAGATCAGTTGCATTGTTTTTTTAATCAGGGCAGCAGCTTACATTATGTGCTTACATAATTGCAAAAGGGTTCTCCAATGTTTTCTCAGTTAGCCTTTTAAAATTATATCAGATTAGGGAACAGAATGTGCCTTTGGAACATTGGATGAACCGTTGCTGATAATAGGCAATGTAAATATTGCAATAAAGATCAGCCATTTCTTTCTACTACAGTAGAGAACCCTTGTGCACTTATGTAAGCACTCAACTGATCTGTCACTCAGTCGGTAGCTAGTCTACTGGCACCAGACATAAAAACATCTGGGGTCAATCATGAGGTAATCTGATCTAAATGCGGATTGGGATCAATTATTCAGTCAATGACGTGGTACCAGATACGATCAAATCAATCTCCTAATCCACACTCAGCTAGGATAAGTTAAGATAGCCTCGACTGTGCGCCTTACAGACCCACCTGTGGCGCGGTACAGCAGGGAGCGCAGCAGCTCCACCTCCGTCTCCAGCTCAGCCAGCCGGAAGTGCACAGCCTGGTGGTAGAGCACGGGCTGGTTGAAGATCTTCCTCTGCCGTGTGTACTTGATAGTCTCCTGCAGTACCTTCTCCATCATGGACATGACTGTTAGCAACGACACAGTTAGCATTTATTTATTAATTCACTAAATGTGGGGGGGGGGGGGGGGGGGATAACAACATTTACTTAGGCATTTGGTGTCACTCAGTAATCGCTCTAATGCCAAGACTGATTCTGATTACTAAGAGGGCAGATATGAACACACACAATACAGGGAAGTAATCACATGCATGTCTCACTACTTCCACATCTCCAAAATACATGTCCTTGGCATTATTAGTTCTAAGCTACCACTTGCACTCTAGGGGTGTTAGCCAGAGAACAAAGTGACCGAGTATTGTTTTTTTTAATTCACAATTGGGCAGGCAGGAGTCACAGGGTGGGTGGGTAAAAATGTGAGCGATATGGCAGTCCTGTGTCCTGTGCTTGTTCGCAACCTTCGCCCGTCCCCATACATCTATCAGTGGGAGCTGAGAAAGAATGGATGACTCAGGTTTCCAGGGAGAGGTTAATTTCAGCTGACCGCAGGGGGGGGGGGGGGGAGGAAATGACCAGTCTACCCTGCTAAAAGGAAAAGGGACTTTCTAGCGTCTTGTGTTTGGCTCAATTTCAAGAATCCAAACAGGGTTCCTCCATTCACATGGACAGACAGATTTAAGGCATGAATGCGTTACAACTACTTTTACACAATAATACCATCTTGCCACTGACTAATGGGCCCTTCAGAAAGCCATACGTTATGGGGTTCTACTCACACTAACGGGAAAAGCCTCCTTTCTACTCTCCACCTCCCACAACCCTCCTGCTGCTCCTGATGTTGTGAAATACGCTGGAGCAAGAAAGGCCTGCCTCCAAGGTACAGCCAACGTGCACGGTGGGGGCAGTCTGAGGTGAAGGGTCATACACTTACCACTGGCCACTGCCCACAGTCTCTCTTCCTGGAACTGCAGCATCTGGTAGGTGAAGCCCATCCCCTCCTGGCCAATGAGGTTCTTGCATGGCACTCGCACGTCATCGAAGAACACCTCTGCCGTGTCCGAGGACCACATCCCAATCTTACCAATCTTACGCGCAATATGGACCCCTTTGACACAAGCAAATGAATACAATATATGAGTATGTCCCCTGTCTGGGCTACTCCCAGTGAGACAGACAGATAGGGAAAATACTGTACATCAAGATGGAATTTAACATGATTTCTGTAGTCCAACATTTTTTCTCAACATGGACTGAACCCAAGTTTTATATACATTTTCCAGACACATGGACCATGGTATACTATACTGTAGGTCATAAAGGAAATTGATGATTGATGATCTATCAACATGGACTGAATCTAACTTCTGTATCTTTTCTTTCCTTGTACTGACTCTTAATTCTGGTATGTTGTTGTTGTCACCTGGTGAGTTCATTGGCAGACAGATGAGGGACTTGTTTTTGTGCGGGGGACCATCGCTGGTGTTGGCTAGCAGGCACATCCAGTCAGCCTGAGTGCCGTTAGTTGTCCACATCTTGCCCCCGTTAATGACAAACTCGTCCCCCTTCCGCACCGCTTTTGTCTTAATGCCTAGTGGAGAGAGGGGGGAAAAGTAAAGATAGAGGGGAAAAAAATTGTTTCTCCTTGTCACGCTGTTTCCGCAATATCTGCGTATGACTTTGCCACGTGGCTTCAATCATGTATTCCAACCTGAACAATGAAAGAAAGACAGTCATTGAGACATGGCTAAGCCAGTCATCCTCTCATCCTACAGCACAACCACCCCCCCCCCTCCTCATTCTTTCCTCATCAGACTACTGTCATGCACATGCATGCTGCAGGACAGTTATCCAATGGGAAATAAGTTCCATGAAATCAGCAATTAAGAGATGAAAAGCACACCATTCCTACATAAGGACGCCCCGTTGGCTCTCAAGGACTCAAGTGATCTTTTGCGGTCCTCTTCCAGAAAACAAAATAATGATTGTACACTTACTTTAAAAAAAAAAAAAAAGAAGCCTTGCACCAAACCGTGTATTTGAGCCCTTTTATCTCACAATCTACTTGCTTGCTTTGCACTGGCTTTGAAGCCTGCAACGCACTATGTTTTCTGATTCCCAGCTAAGGGGATGTTGCAGTGATAGAGCCCTAGGGGGGGAAGTGGCGAAAGCAAGCAGAAAAACACTTCCCTTTGATGATGACTTGTCATTAGCAGGGAACTTACTTGCGACATCGGAACCAGCCCCAACCTCGCTCACCCCCAGGCATGCCACTTTGTCCCCCATTATGGAGGGCAGCAGGAACTCTCTCCTCAGCTCTGCAGAGCCGAACCTGGAGGGCCCAGGACGAGAAGAGGGAAAGAGGAGAACAAAGAGGATGAGGGGCTGCACTACCACTTGCTCTCACAGAACAGCATTGCAAAACATAATTATACATGCACAGCACACTGTGGGACATCATTGTGGCTTTAATGAGAAGTTGAACACCCAAGTCTGCGCATAGCTGTCGGTCACATAAGTATGTATTAGCGATGCCTTGGGCGGAACCAAAGTGGTCCAGATGAAAACACATTTTTAGTTAGATTTGCAATTATGTATCAGCTTTTGTTCAGTAAATGTCTTTTCAAAGTTCTGCTTCAGCATTTTTATTAAACATTATATAAGCTGCTTTCAGACATGTCCTCAGCATTATATGCGGATCTTTGTCAAACGGAGGTCTGACCCTTCGGCTGATTCAGATATGATGCTAACGTGCGAAAATTATGCAGTCATTTGTGTGAACAACACCGACCAACACATGAACAGAATCTTAGCATGGTTGAACGTGGTTGTCTGGATACACAGTTGCACTACACACTACATTATATGCTTTTGTGTGTAGACCTTACCTGGCCAGCGCAGGTGTGGCCATATCGCTCTGAACTCCGATGGCCATGGGGATCCCGCCACAGTTGATGTTGCCCAGTTCCTCTGAAACAGCCACACTGTAGCTGAAGTCCAGTCCCAGGCCTCCATACTCTGGCATTGACACAAAACACCAACATTTATTTTCTCACATTGCTTCCTTATAACTCTTTCCAATATCTTCTCTCTTGGTATTCCTCAGAAAATAATACTCAGCCAGGAATAGATTTTAAAGGATCTATGATTACGTATTGTGTATAGCAAAAGATACACAAGCATGTTTTCATGTGCAGTGGGATAATTAATACTATTACTATGTATTAATAACATTCGTCCTTTCGTGTTGTTATGTCAACACTGGTCCAATAGCTTCATTTTAAAAGCAGTCTATTGGGATTGCATGACTACATGATGAGTAAGCTCTCTGCTCTGCCATGACCTTCAATTTCACCTTGATGATTTACATGAGACATCTGAAGTCGGCCAAGCTAAACCAGACATGCTTCAAGGGAAAACCCAACCACTGAACAGACAAAGACTCTACAAAGCCATTATAACAATGAAGAGTTTGCAGGTGCTTGAGGTCGGACGGATCATCTGAGAAACACTTTTCACATGCAGGGGAGATGTTGCTCTTCAAAGTAGTAGTAGAAGTAATGCACTGAAAATCTCCCATGCAGCAGTAATGTTAAACCCATTGCCTTAGCACGCCGATAGATGTCAGGGGCACAAGGCTTACAAAAGATCACTCCGGCACAAAAGTTTTTAAAACTTTGCATTTATATCCGCTTGGTAGATTTTCACAGAACATTAAAACTGTACGTGTCTTGACTTAGACAGCAATTACTTTGAAGAGACCTCACCACTACGGGTTTTTCAGGCCATTTATCTAGATATGTGTGATGACAGCACATGAAATAACATTACTGTAGCCTTCAGCTATTCCAAGACCTTATCTGCTGAAAACCTGATCAACACTTTGCCCAACATTCCATGAACGTGACTCCTTGCATTTGTACTTTTTAAAACGAATGTATGAAACGGCCCAAGCTTAAAGCAACACCGTGCAATTATCTGCCACTTTTTGAGATATGTTTTTATGCGTAATAACAACTATTTCTTATCATCTTCGAAATAATTTTGATGTACCGATATATGGTCGTGATGTGTGAAGGACACACACTACCTATTGCTTCCGCTGGCTGTCCACTCTATGCACAATGCAGTTTTGTTTAGGTAAAAACACCCCACTAAAATCTAAAAAAGCATTACCAGCATGACATTGCCAATAATTTTGCCAAACAAGATAGCATAACATAGTTCCACGTTAGAAAGATTATATCATATTATTATATTAGATGACCAGCTTGTGAAATTCAATGTTAGTGTATCTGACTGAAGTCATTTGTTAACTGTTCTTCAAAACCTGGGCGGACAGGAAACTGAGGATGTCATACATCTGACTGAGTATGTGAGTCAAGTAAATATTTGAGCAGGCCTTGGTTTAAAAAAACGTCCAATTATGCGGATCTGAGGTCCGACACCCTGACATCCTGGTGCAGCCGACTTGGAAAAACAAATCCTGAAGGAATTGAGTCGTTGTTTCATCTACAGGGGTGGTTCGATGTCGCAGTTGGCTGCGGTCACGATGAAAAGAGCACTGAGCAACAGGGGGAGGAAACATCACAAGGAGGACAAAGACAGCTGTTTCAACTTAAGAGCCGACATCCACTCAAAAGAAAAGAGGCCACCACAGGGCCACCAGGGCCAGTGACCATTTCATTAGAGTGAAAACAAGAATCACAGCTGTGCCCGACACTTGGACAGATACACCAATGACTTCACTTGTGTGTTTATATGTGGTTGTGACTCCGAGGTAGCAAATATTAATTTTATGACATGTGGAGAATCCATTTAATCGACATGCTGGTTTATTAAGACAGCATGGGTGAGGCACATGAGATTGTGTTGTTAACCACACACAACACCACATAAGAACAATTTTACCATATTTACAATGCGAGTCGAGCCTGATTGTATGACTAACATTCATATGTTGGGCGAGGACCATATGCCTCATATGACCAGAATGCATTTCCTTAGTTACATAACAAAAATAATTGTCATAGTGATATTTTTCAAGGCCAGGCTATGGTGGGAAGAATAGTTATTGGCGGGATTAATCACCTATTCTTGGCCTGTGAAGACATAAAATGTCTGAGCTCTTGAGTCATTAATTAAGTACTTATCAGAAGATGAGAAGTACAGAATGAACTTTGAATTCATCATGTCATCCACTGCTGCCTGATTTCACATTTCATGAGGCAAGTGGAAAAATTGGGATTTGGGAAAATACTTTCACTGCCAGCTCTTCACAACGCAGAGGAGTTACTGTGAAAACTCCCTGTTGATTGAATAATGAGAACATGGGAGGAGAGGTCACTGGTGTTACGTCCGAGCTCGGTGTTGGGAGGCTGGACTATGCTTCCGCTTTTAGCAAGTACAGAGTACTGAGCGCCAAACTTTGGCTGTTTTAGTGCATTTTGTCTCTTTTGTGTGTTCTTGTGCATGTATTTTTACGTTTGTGTGACTGTTCATATCACAGTGCAAATCTTTGCTGAACACTAAACGGCAGACATTTGTGTCTGTGTGTGTGTGTATGTGGTACATATTATGCATTTGTACTACAATATTGATTATCTAATCAGTGTTGACCATGAGTAAGCCAAATAAATGCTGTGCCAGAAGTTTGTAAGGTGTCATTTCCTCCAGTCTCCTTCAATCCTTGTACGGGATGCAGGTCTTTCATTCCCTGACTTATTTGAAAATTAAAGTAATTCCGTATATCCCAGCATTATTACTCAGAGAGAAAGACCTCGTGTTACTGGCACATCTTCAGTCTTGCTGGAAGCCCTTTGTCTCATGTTGCATTGACTGAAAACATCCTCTGTCACATTTGCTACCTGGAACAATATAGTCTTCCTGGGATAAGGCACTTCCAGGCACTGTCTTGAATTTCCCCTTGGGGATCAATAAAGTATCTATCTATCTATCTATCTATCAATCAAAGTATTACAATAATACAATGACGTACTACTTACTATGATCATAGAAGACCACCTGTCAGTTTTTCACTATGAGGAAATAAACCTGCATTAACATTTATTGGTGAGTGACCATCTCCAATGAAAAATGACGTGGGAGTTTTTGATAACTGTAACTGTCGGCAGAGGTAGGAGTTATGAGCAGGGAAAATAGATCTGCTGTCACTGCTCAAGTTGAATGCTCACAGCAGCCTAATATCAATATGATATTTCTCAGATATGTTGTGGCTCCTTTTAGCCTGACGAGCCAGACCCACATCAAGATGTAGGGTCTGGGGACTCACCATTCGCAGGTGGGATAATCGGTTGTCTTTCCCTCTGCACACAATAGGATAGCGCTATAACTCATGAGTCCCATGCGTTTTCCCACCAGCGGAGCTAGTTGGCTGGTTCAAACTTTTGCCAACTTAAAAAAAGCTTAACTTGTGTCACGCTGTTCGGCAACAGCAACATCCATCTTTGTTTTTAAGTAGCAGGGAATTCACGTAGAACCGCTGCGACTCTATACACAATGTTATTGGCCTTATCAAAGTTTAATTTTTCCATCTCGCAAGCCAACGGAAAGTTGCTAGACTACCATGGCAGCAAATTACATTTGCTGCTGCTAGGGTGCGTCTATCTAGGCTAGGCTCCTTTAGCAGGCACCATCTTTTATTGAGGTTATCCAATATCCCAGTCTGGTAATCTTGTACCGGGAACAGCCCTCGCTGCCCTGTAATCCAGATGAGCTAATGCAAAACTCTTCAGATGTCAGCACTTTCTAATTCCTTCTCTCCCTCTCCCCCCCTCTCCCTCTCTCTCCTTTATGAAGCCGTTTCCCCCCTATGGGGCCAGCTGATCAGTCACCACACAGCTCTCAAGTGTGAATGCATTTATCTCTTCTTCTGCCATGAGAGGGAGGCTAGAAATGGCTGCAATCAATGAATTAAGGGCTGCAATTAATGTTTTTTGTCATAGTTGATTAATCAGTCAATTATTTTCTCAAATAACCGATTAGTTGTTTGATTGATAAAATGCTAGGAAATGGTGAAAAAATACTAATAAGTGTTTCGCAAAGCAAATGCCCTCAAATGCCTTGTTTTGTCCACATGCCAAAATTATCTGCTCTATATTGTCATAGAACAGAAAGTAAAGTTGAAAATATTCAAACTGAAAAAGCTGATTAATAGATTACCAATGTACCATTGTTCCACAGACTCTAACGGTTCACCCCAAATGCAATAGCTCTTGCTGATTGCTGACATTTAAAAAAAAAAAAAAAAAAAACGTAATGATGTCTGCTAGTGCCACAAAAGGAAATCTGAGGGACATTCTTTTCACATTCTCCTTTTACCTTCATGACTAGTTTTCCCAGAGGATGATGTCAATTCTTGACAAAATACAATAGTATTGCCTTGTACATGATAAATTATATGTACCAGTTATTATGCTATTATCATTTTAAACCTTTTTAGGAGTCCTGGCGCCTATGTGCTCACAGACACAATAGATTTCCGCTTCTTGCTCTTGAGATAATTGTCTATCCTTTATTCATTTATCTACATGGCTATTCATTTGGCACACCTCTTTAAAGCAACCTGTACAGTATTCATATTTGCTGAGGTGCTTTAACTTTCACAAAGGCTAAGAATGTGAAAACTTGCTGTGTAACAATGATGAGTAGATTCAGGAAGTTCAGAAAGTTTCAAAAGAACATAAAGTTGGTCAACCTACCAACGGGCTTGTTGACTCCTAAAAACCCAGCATTTCCAAGGATCTTGAAAATCTTGTGAGCAGGAAACAATCCCTCTTCCTCCCACTTGTCCACATAGGGGTTGATCTCCTGGTCCACAATCTACAAAACACAGGCCACTCAGATACAACAACAAAAGAGTAGGTCGGTTTGTGTATGCATGTTAGACTTTCATACTGCAGGGTCCACATTGTGTTAAAGGAGGCATTCATAGCTTGTTGTGTAGACAGATTTTTTTTTAACTTATGCATAATAAATTCATCCAATTGCATAATTTGATTTACTTTCCTACCCTACACGAGGTATAGGGGATGAAATGAATTCTTGATGTGTTTTCCACCGTCTGATTTGCCAGTCAGGGATTTTACACGATTTGAAGCCCATACAAATTTTTGTCATATTCAGCAATCATCTCCTCACAACCGCTAGCTGCCCAACCCGTGATCACACTGTGAAAAACCCTGGTCTCTGTAGGCAGTCCAGGCTCCGAAAACTGGAAACAAACAACGTGGGGGCATTTATCTGGGAATACTGAAAGTATGGGTGAGCTACCTCGCTGGTACGTTTCGTTTGGTCCTTGGTTATATAGTACGTTTTTTTTTTTTTTGGTAAGAAAAGCATCTGCTAATTAATGTAAACATCCCTGACTGCACCTTAAGCAGTGATTTGCGATCAGTTTCAACATGATTGAATATCAGAAGTATCTTGACTTTATCAGATTCACTTCACACAGAAGAGCAATCATTTTGAGGCAATTTCAGCAGTGGTGACATACGATTCCCATGCCTATTGTCAGAGGTTGACATACTGCGACAATTACGCCACTTACAATTTGACATAAACAATAACTCTTGTTTCTATGTAAGACAGACACAGCAGACTAGGCTAATTGCCCAGAGATTTGATAGTTTTCAGTAAGTGCCAAAGCCTATGCTTGCGCAATTCTTTGGAATCCTCTCCGCAGTCATCTTGTCACCATACCTTTTTTCTCCAGAGTGCCTAAATCATGGCAGTGTCACAGAATACAATGGTTTTAATTGTATTTCACGACGACACAGATTTCTGAGGTCAAGCCTGAAATTTGGAAAATAACCTAGCTGTATGTGGGCAATTCCAAGCAAAACTGTCACATCCATAAGTTTAGCAACTAAATACCATGGAATTGTGTTGGCATTATGGATGTGACAGTTTTTTTTTTTTTTTAAAAGTATATATTTTTTGGGCTTTATGCCTTTATTGATAGGACAGTGGAGAGTGACAGGAAGCGAATGGGAGAGAGAGCAGGGGTGGGATCCGGAAAGGACCACGGGGCGGGAATCGAACCCGGGTCGCCGGCATACGGTGCAGGTGCCCCAGCCAGTTGTGCCACAGCTGGGGCCTGGATGTGACAGTTTTGTGCAGAATTGCCCACATACATTTCCCTTAAGCAAAAGAAGGAGGAACAAAACATCAAATATACAAAAATAGTGAATCAAGAGGGGGTTAATGACACAAAGTCACAACAAAACATAACTTTGGAGCCCTTCAGCAAAACAGATGTCCTTGGAAGAATTATTTTTACTTTCATATTTTCCATTCACTTTGGAAAGCTAATGAAGAGGCCCCCAGTCTACTTTCAGTTGCTTTGAGTGTCAACAAGTCCTTAAAAACAAACCAGAGAATAATCTGGCTCTTTCCTGTGGAAGAACATTGTGGGACTCGAAAATAGAGAATGAGTGTTCTGCAAAGTATTATTAAATTAGGAAAATATCTAATGCAGAAATATTCCAAATTTATTCAATTTATCAAGCATTATGAGAATCAAGGTTTTTTCTTTTGCTTGCTAATTGTTTTAACAAGCATTATTCAATTAGTCTGAATTAGAACATGTTTTACTTTTGTAACAAACTGAAAATTACTTCTCCGTCATGACCTCATAGTGCATAGCCTAATGTCCTTGCAGACCAAGAGCACTTTACAGCATGTGCTTTAAACTTCTCAACTCAAGTTACATTTTGAAAGTCTGAGACAGATAGGCCTAGAGAAACAGGAACTCAACTCCCTCTTCCAAACTAAACAAACAAGGCTTCACCGACAAGCCAACAGAAACATACTGTCTGAATACAGTGGCAAAATAGGAGCAAGTAACCCATTCTGGGGAAATTACTGAAGTTACACGAGACCCAACTACAAGACTCAAAACACACCAGCTTAGTCAACACAACAGCCAGAGGTATCAATATGGAGCAAAATATAATCTAACGATCCTCATGGAAAGTGCAGAAAAGGAAGGAAGGTTTCCTCCGAGCCTTGGAAAAGGGAAACACTTCTCCCTGGGGGCCTTAAATCAGTTATCTCTTTTTTTTCCCAGAGACTGTTGTGATGTTTTGGTCCTTGCAGAAGAATTTCCTATCACTGGGCCTAAGATTTGTGGTCAACAGTAATGACCAACACCACAGAGCACCACTCAACAAAGCTTGCAACGAAGCATATCCCGCCTAGAAAATGAATGTGCAATGTCAATGATCATTTGAACACATTCTCACACCCAAAGGGGATGATGTTTCACAGGAAAATACGTAATTGAAGTTGTTGATTGACCACGAAATTCCTTTTAAAACAATACATGAGAGAGTTATGGTGTATGGCTCAACACTGATGTACTGTACAGTGGAGGAGGCAAGCTAAAATATCTGTTATTGACAAATGTTATCTAGAAATGCTGACAAACAACACTAACATGCCTCAGCAAGCATTATGGAGCACTGAACATCTACATTCAAAACGAATAATAAGATCATGCGCTACACTGGACGCTCCTAACCACTTGTGGCGATTTGGGGTGGGGCTGAGCAGAAGGGCAGGAACCTCAACAGCATCCTCTTCCTCCCGACACCTGCCAGTCTTGGAGCACATCCCTCTAGGCCTTACTGTAGGTGATAACTGCAGTGATTCACACTCACCAGTCTACAATGTTCACCTCCATTCTCAACTGCATTGTCTCCCAGCATCCCATTTCCTCTCCTGTATTGGGAGTGTTCCCCGCAACTGCCTATTTTCATCTCCCGGCATCCTCTGAGGGTGGCAGCGGAATAATAACAACTTCCCTCCACTTCATATTTCCGACTGTTGTATGGTGAACTATTTTTAGATGCTCAAATGTTTAGCCTAGATCCTTAGTAACCACAGTAACCAACCGAGTCTAGACAGGGTTAATGTGGCAGAGGAGAGGGTGTGAAGGTTAAGAAGAAGGACATCTATTCTTATTTTACGGCAATGTAGTTGTCACTGGGGGAAAGTGCTAAATGGTTGTCTAAATATAACATAATATAACTTAAGTATAGCTCCAAGATTATTCATTTTGATTTTGAACTTTTTACCCATAATGGCTTACTAATGCATGAATTAATTTCATAATCAAATATTCAATTTGATTCAGATGTTGAAATATGGGCCTAAATACAGCATTTCATTCTTTTTTTTCTTGTCTTACTGTCGAGTAAATTCATGTTGTCCTCATCCACACATATTGTTATCACTTCTACACTACCTCACATACATGATTAGGGCCTACGTAGGCTTCAGAAATGTGCTTCTGTCCCCTATGATTTTTTTGCAATGCGGCTTTTGGGTGAATGAATGAGCACAAACTCTGCAGTGACTTGGCAAATAGAATAACCATAACACCGTATTCTTTCAGCATAGGCCTTCACCTCCTCTATCCACCGTCATATGCATGCCTGTAACATTACACGAACACGATTTCTAAGAAGGAACTGATTGACATGTTACAAAGTAAACTGTCAGGAATCTAATAAAAAAAAAAGACAAATATCCAGATATTGGTTATCTTACTCGCTAATTGTATTTAACATTAGATAAAATTGCTGACATTGACTGTGAATCCTGTGACCTATTTTCTCTCCTCATCAAATCTCAGAGTAGCAGTGACCAATGACACAATTGCTTACTGTACAGGCTTAACATTTACAGACTTAACATCGTGCAGTGTATATTTACTTACTAGCAATACCCCTTCATAGACATTGGACCACCTAAACGTAACGTTGTCTGATTTGCCAGGGTTTTTGATAGGAGCTTGTGTACTGACAGAACACATATGACCTCTCACCTACTATAGCCCGGTGTCTAAATTAACTACATTACACCCTTTCTACAAATTTGCATGAGCTATGTTTGCAATGATGGCTACTAAGATTAGAGTACATCTTAATAAACGTAAATGTAACTTACTGAAATTAATTTAGACAGTTTAAAACGTCAACAACAATAAGTTAGCCCTCTAGGCTAGCTTGCTAAAGCTACCTTCTTTAGGGATTCCTTCAGTGCAAAATGCTCCGGCGTATAAAGAATATGATCAGATGTTTCGGGACTGCTGGTGGCCTTGGCTTTGGAGGACGCTTTCTCTGATAACTGTCTTTTGATGCAAACCGCCGTTGCTTTATAGAGACCACGGTTAGCAGTCAGGTAAAAACGGAGAGATCTTTCCAAAAGAGCCATGTCTGGTCTACTACCGCGTCTGACTTGCGCATGCGCAATGGCTACACAGTTATGTGACATTTAGGTCGAAAGTTGATAGGCCTACATTTATTCACGCATACACGCTGTGTTAGTAAGTCTCCATTTATTATAGACATACCATTAAATAAAATGTTTATTGTGAACAGCTATCACTAACTTATCAATAGGCTATCCATGCACACAGATATTTTAAACAAGCATGAGAGAAATAGACTCAGATAGGCCTGACACAAAGTGAGGCACTGAACCCATTAAACAAAACAAGAGCAATCATTGCACAAACGACTTGTGATTTATTGTCACTTTCAAGGGGAAACACACTGTACAATCAGAAAGGGCCTTGATTAGGAGAAGTCTTTGTTTTTTTACAAAGGTGTGATAAAAACTTTCAAATCTGTTTGCATATCAATCCATGTTCTAATGGATCCTGCTCATCCGGCTATGATTTATTTGGTGGCAGCAGGTCTCCAAAGGGCACTAGAAGTAGGGCTACAAAGGAAGGCGATTCCTCAGTCCACTCTAGCAAATGACACATCCACCTTTGATCTCCTTGAAAGGGTTCTTGTCCTCTGGAATGCCTTTCACAAGGGGATCCTCATCAGCTCCAGCCTGGACAAGCTCCATAAATTCAGTACAGCATTTTGACGTCTGCAAATTATACATCAACAGCACAACATTTAGGGAAAACCTGAAAAATACCTGATGCAAAAATGGAGGTCATTTGTAGCCTAATGTTAATTGATTTGTTTCTTTATCTGATTATCTCTCTGTGGACAGTTTTACTGAGTTGGCAAACCTTAGCCTATAATCTAGTCATGGCAAGATTCAGATTATTGTTCTAAATCCTCCTATGACACTAACAGCAACAAGGAGGTCTGAGTAAACAACCATTTGAAGTAGTTTGAATAGATTGATAAATAGGGACCAAGGTTATAATTTTAGTTGTTTTTTTACTCTCAACCACACTCTCTGCATATCAAGTATGAACTTGTTTGAGGAACTTACCATTGCTCGCTCGAGCAGTATTTCCTTCTTTTTTTGATCTACCTCCATTTTAGCTTTCTCCAAGTCTGTTAAGTTTTCAACGTCTATGATCGGCATTGTCTGCAGCAAAAGAAAAGAGACATTTCTGGATAAGAGCAAAATCTCCAACTGTGTTGTATTCTGAAAACTGTACAATTTGATGTTCTAAATTAAATCCTTCAGTCAACTAAGAAAATGGTTTTGCTATAGCCTTTTGAAATGTACTAGGCAATACAAAATATTACAATATCCACATCAGAGGCATGTAAAAAAAGTCAAGATATTTTTTTCTGTAATACACACAAACATTTATAAAAACATGCAACCAAATTTAAGATATTTCTTGTTACACTTACTGCCGTTTATGGTGAGTTGTCTTCACCTCTGAAAACTTTTTGAGAATCCTACTCCTCTCTCTCTCAATCCGGGTTATAAAGTAATCTGTATTATCATTCTAATCTCTTAATCTGATTAAAACACTATCCTTTTTGAAATCATTAAACATTAAATTAGTTAGCACTGAAAAATAAAAGTGAATCAATGTAAGCATCTTATTGTTGAACATATGTGTGCAAGTGAGAGAGAAATTTTTATTTATGTTTCAGGAAAAAAAAAACATTCAATAGACTGACACACCCAACAGTGATGCAGCAAAGCTAATATAGGTCAAGGGGACAAGCAAAGCATTACAGGTAACTACGATAAGAATGATAATCTGTGTTTACCCTCAACCTGTCATAGGTATATTCTCTGGCACTCACTCCAACAGTGCCTATGAATTTGTTTTAGCTGTTCATGCAAACAAACTTTGTATCATATTTGATAATAATTCAGAGGCCCAGGACCATGAGGAGAAATTAGCATGTTGCATTAGCATATGTTTTGCAGAAACATATAACTTCTTTACACTTTAAACAACAACAATAATGACTTGTTTGTGGCAATTGCACTTAACACAACATTTCTGGTACTTAACCCTCTGCTTAGGAAAGGTGGGGGTAGAGGTTTGTTTTCTCTGAAATGTTCACACAAGTGTACATGGAGTTCTCATAAATAAAACCTTATCCTTATCATGTGGAATGCTGTCTACTCTTGCCAAATGATGCTGTAACCAGAATTCCAATTGACAAGCAGAGTGACAGGAGTGCCAGCCACCTATTAAGAAACATGCAATATTGTGAAACTCTCTTGATATAGCCTATTAGGCGTGTCATTAGCATGCCTGTTTTTTCATCTTTAAACATGAATCGATGGATCTCATGGAACTCATTCAGCCCTTCGTCCTGGATGTCTTGACACAATCCTGTCTCACAGGTCTATGGACAATTCTCTCAACGTCGTGGCTTGGTTTTCACTTTGACATACACCATCAACTGTGAGACCTTAAATAGACCAATGTGTGCCTCTCCTAATAATGTCCAATGAATTTATTTAGACTCAGGTGGACTCCAATCAAGTTGTAGAAGCATCTCAAGGACCACTGATAAGTGCACCAGAGTTCAATTGCAAGCGTCATCCGAGTCATCAAGGGTCCAAATTATGTATATTTCAGACTTTTATTTTTTATAAATGTACAAAACACTCCAAACAGTGTTATTTGAGTATTGTGTGTAGATTATCAAAAATATTTGAATCCATTTTAAGATGAGTCTGAAACATGAGGAAAATTGGTTGTCAGTGGAACTCGATTTTAACTTGAATGCTGAATTATTCCATTGGGACAGGGACAGAAAAAATAGTGCAGATGGTGCTGCGCCTATCACTGAGAACGAAACTGTTGCCTGCGTCATTGCATGGATGAGTTAGCTATGACGCAATATTTTTATTAGTCTTGATGATGACATTTGTGAACTAAATATCTGATAGCCTGGTCCTATCTTAATTTCATTTTCAAAAGTAATAATTGTTCATGTAAAAAGCAGCAACTTTATCAATATCAAACAGATAATCTTACAAAGGCATAAAGTATAGCGTAAGCGTATGGTTCGTTAACAAACACCGCCTTTAGTGTCTGACATGGAATAATAGAATAATGACATGGAAATGAGTCAACGTGCCCGCCCATTCCAACTTCTGGGGGAAACTTCACACAATATAAAAGACCACGTTTCATATGATCACAACTCAGAGTAGCCTAAGGTTGACGGTCTCAACTACTGTGATACAACAATTCTATAATATGGAATATCTTTGCGCGTTAAGTTTTCTTCTCATGGCTTTGTTTGAAAACGTTTCAACTTTGAAGTCTAAAGGTAACGGGATTTATTCTTCTGATGACCATGTAGATTATTTTTGATTAGCCTGCATTTAGCATATAAGTAGCCTCATAAATAACTGCATCAGTCAGCCAAGATTCCCTCTTTGATTTTGCATTAATTGTGGAATTTGTTTTTCTTGCATACAACGCCCTAGGCCTAGGGTATTGCCTCTTTGTTTTATTGAAGGAAAATCCAACGCTAATCTTTGTCCTTTGCAGATGTGTGCTTGCTCGAAATGGATGAGGGGCCATGTAGGGCGGACATTCAGCGTTACTTTTACAACAGAAGCAGTCAGCGCTGCGAAGAATTCAGCTACGGCGGCTGCCAGGGAAACGGGAACAACTTTAATAGTTATGCTGAATGTCAGAAAGCATGCTGGAAGATACCAAGTACGAGGCTACACTAACCCTTATTAGGCTACGTTGTAAGGCACCTATTTGTCACTGGCGTAATTCTAATAGCCTATTCCCCTCTCTCCCTTACAGAAATCCCTCAGATCTGCAGGTTTCCCATGAATGTGGGACCGTGTCGCGCTCTTCACAAGAAATATTTCTTCAACATGACCTCTATGCAGTGCGAAATATTCTTTTACGGTGGCTGTGATGGCAACGAAAACCGTTTCGACAGTATGGATTCCTGCTTAGAATACTGCAAACCTCGAAAAAGTAGGCCTATGTCTTTGACATCCTTTCTATTTCTACACATAGCCAACTGAAGCGTCCATGTCACAAGGATTAGTTTTATCAGTAAATGCCAGACTAAATGATAGCCTATCTATCTACCTGTCCAGATAGAGCATGACAATTTAACAATTAATAGACTGTCCATATATAAATAATCTGTCCAGATAGAGCATGACAATTTAACTCTTTTCCCTGTTACAGCTTTCCCTTTGGTGTGTCTTGATCCCCTGGACAAAGGCCGGTGCTCTGCCTCCATACCTCGCTACTACTTTAACTCCGTCACCAAGATGTGTAAGGAGTTTGAGTATTCTGGTTGTGGAGGAAGCAATAACAACTTTATTTCAAGACAAAGTTGCATTGATGTCTGTGGTAAAGGTAGGAATGAATGTTTCACATAGCCTAACCAAGACATTTCCAAGGAGAACATATAATAAATCAGCTTAAAGTTTTTGTAACACAGAATGGTCTACTCATGTATGCACTGTCTGTTGTCACTTGCAGGTGGGAAGCCGCCTAGGAAACCTAGGAGGAGGTCTGGGTCAAGAATTCTTAGACGTCAATCATAAAGGAAAACAAATACAACACTATATCTGCATCCCCTTAAGCTCTGGTTTTATGAAGGAGCAGTCTTGCTTGCAGAAGATGTTTTGGGAAGTTGTCACTATAACTTAGAGCACTTACAAGACCAGAAGAGAACTATCTGCACTGAGGGCCTGGCTCTGGTGAAAGAGGCCGATTCGTCTCCAGTATTGGTTGCCAGCCCATCCAGATAAAATGTGCCAATAACAATCCAGCTATGGTTTTCTGCTGAGCACCAACAGAAGTTTTACTGTTTAAAATGTGAATGTACATATCCTTGTTTGTACTGCTTATTGTATGATACTGTTTTTAAATCACACACAACAGGATAAAAGGCTTCTAATATTTGGTATTTTATTGTGATATTTTATTATACATTTTGTTGCACTTATATTTTCAAAGTTATGTATTTTTTTACTTTGTGTTTGTGTATGTGTGATATATTGACAATGACCATAGTGGTTTGCTTTTTTAAAAAATATTTTGCCAAATCACACTGCTGTTTGACACTCAGAGCTTCTGTCATCACTGAATTTAACCTGTCAATTTATGTGCAAAAATATGACCAAATGTAACCAGGAATCACATTTGCAATAAACAAAAACTCTGAAGAAACTTTCTTGAAAGGAATCGTTGCAGTTTTGTTTTCCCCTTGGCATGTCTGGTAAATACTGGTGAGTGCTGGTAGGGCCCTCAACGGCCTGTTATGTGTTTGTGTGCCCTTGAAAACAGTAGGACACCCCGCCATCTCACTGTTTCACCCTGACAAATGATGAAAGAGTGAAGCACACACCATCTTTTTTCACAGCCACAAACACAATCATCGCCTAGCAGATGAAAAGAAAAAGACAGAGTCACAAAGTTGCCATTTGCTCTTTGAAGGAGAAAAGTTATGCTGTTTTTATATGACAATAGTTTATTGAGGACATGAAAAGTGACCGGCAACCTATTTCCCCAAGTTGTAAACAGTGTCAGAGAAGTGCTCAGCTGGTGTACAGTGAGATTGCACTGATAAATCATTTGATAGAAGATTGTAAAAACATGGCATAATCAACATGCAGAATATAACAGAAATTACATTACTTTGTCTCTGTGATTCAAACTTCACACAATAAAATACAGAGGTAGACAGCAGTAATGCAGAGCCCGAAATGTGAACACTCTGCTCTCTTTAAACCACCAGTTTTTGCTGTGTCACTTCAGAATAGATATCAAAGTCTCAGGCAGCCTCTGGTGATTGTAAACATCAGCTGGAACCAGCTTAATTACCATGTCTTTGAAACAAGCTCATAACATTACATCATCTTAGTGGCAAAAAATATTCTCCTCAGAGAGATGTCCGTTTTAAACAAATTCAAGACCATTTGTACAAAGTCAGTGGACCACTTTTATTTAACTTAGCCTATATTCCATCATGTTTTCTGAATTCTCATGGAAGATATCAGTATTTATCACCAAAATAGAATTAAGGGTAGGCTATGTTTGTTTTTCTTATTTTCACATTATGGTCACAAAAAAGAGATTACATTTAAAGTTAGAATTGAGGGAAGAACTTTGCCTGCACAATGTAGCAGAGAGGAAGTGCAGATGGAAGATGTAGCGCAATCGTGAATAGGGTATTCGTTTGCGCCCCCTACCGGGAAGATCTTTGTTTGGTTTAGGATTTTTCGACACTATTTTCTAATTAAAATGACGCTGTGCTGGTGAACGGTCGTGTCTGAACGGCTTTATAGGCCACTTGTGTCGCATCATTGACTCGTGCAGTTATTAGGCTATAGACTAGTCTAATGACAGGAGGCCCCTTAGGCTAACTCATCCACCTGCTGGTAGGTCGGAGAAGACTGTAGTTTTCCCTTTCACATGTGCATTTGCCAATAGCATAGCCTACAGCCTTTCCGTCACATCTGTAACCTATGGTGTTGCAACGACATCTGTCTCGCTGTCACTTGGAGCAAAAATCTGTAGGCCTATGTATTCATACATTGCCCATTGCAGTGTCCTCACAAAACAATGCCATAAAGAACTAGTTACAGTGTATCAAAAGATGGAATGGGTTTCCACACTTTGCATACAAATGGCTGTCTGCATCAGTTTTATTCCCATCAACCAGCAGCAGTGTGCGCAAGCAGTATTTTGCAAAGGTTAATGGTTTTATATTAAGAAGAAATGAGGTGGCACATTTGTCAGGCAAACATGGTGGCACAATCAAATCTGTGTGATGAAATTGTACATGGTGAGGTGAGATCCCTTGAAACTTTCAGTACTCTCAAAAGGAGAACCCAGCGTTCACCAAATACGTGAAGTGTGTTGTCAGTGAATTTATCCTCTTTTTTGCAATTACCCTTGTAAATTGAAGGTGACAGGTACCCACAAGGGTACCCAATTCCACCATCATTGCATATATGCTTCTACGCTGTATCAGCATGTTGCAAACTCACACACCGCATCGGAATGCACAATGTACAACAGTCCCTATGCACAGGCATTAGGGGTAACTTAATTCTAAAGTCATGGCTGGAACAGAAATTTGTACAGAAACTCAAACCTTAAAAGGTTGTAAACCCTGGAAGGTTTTTATCTATAACCCCCAGGGATTCTTTGAGTCATCTGTACGGCTCAGGAGAGGGCAGCACCTTTTCACCTCAAGGGTCTTTTCAACTCCAGAAAATTCAAGCACACTTCAGCTTGCCCTTCAGGCAATTTCAGTCCAGACTTAGGAGGACACTCAGGAGGACATTCTGATGGGTAGACCCAAGAAGGGTCTTTGAAACTTGCAGATCAGCATCATTTTCCAAATGTGCACCGAAATGTGTCCAATAGGCTATCCATGCCTTCCGACATTCACCCTTCCGATGATGGAGCGCAAAAGTTTAACTTGGCCCACAGCTGCAGAACCCGCGTAAAAATAGAAAATTACATTAGGGATTCTCAAAGAATTCTATGGCCCACTCAATCTGTGACAAGGTAGGCTAGTTTAAGAAAGCATCATTCAAAGCAGTCAATAGGCCTACAATGATGTCCAGTGAATTATTTAATTGTGCTTTTGACATTAAATAGGCTATCTTAAACATACGCATTTACACGGTCAGTTAGGCTATTCTCTGCCAAGCAAGGTCTCGGACGCAGGCGCTTAAGTATTACTCTTTTTTTGTTATTACAGTTCTCTCCTCCTCGTAAGCCTCGACTACTCAGCCTCTGAAAAATACGGTGCTCTTCCTTTCGCCGGTTTCAGGAGAGGAAGGAATGACATAATTAAG
The DNA here is from genome assembly GCF_018492685.1 of Alosa sapidissima. Classification (NCBI taxonomy): domain Eukaryota; kingdom Metazoa; phylum Chordata; class Actinopteri; order Clupeiformes; family Clupeidae; genus Alosa; species Alosa sapidissima. Next base: position 14,452,817 of record NC_055977.1, read on the forward strand.
ATCTTGGAGTGCATGGACTACTGCCTGTTGGTGAATACTCATGTAATGCTCATAGGCTGTATGACTGTCTTACCTACCTGGGAACAAAAGTGGAGGGGATTTGAAGGTGAAAATAAAGGTGAAATGCAAATGAATGGAAATGTTGTTTTGCCCACTTGTGCAGTTTTACAAGTCCACTTAAGCTTTGTCCACTAAATCTGATCTAAGACTGACACCTCATGGAAAATAAGCCGTTTGTATTATTACCTCTGTTTTGATATTGACGACTGTTTATTTTTCAAACTGACATTTACCTTGAACCCTTTTCTATGCCAACATGTCTGACTCTGCTCTTACCTCACATGGCAGCTGGTCATATTGCTATACTATTTCCCTCCCCACACACTTAACGCTCAGTTGAAAATAATTACCTTAATCCATAATCACCAGCCATGAAACAGATTCAGAATAAATTAAAAAATGCTGCAGGTTTTCTCTGAACCCTGAAATTGCAAAGTGGGCACAGTGCATGCGACCCGCCGTCTGCCTTTGTGCCTTTCTAATTGTGCCCTTGTGCCAAGCAGAGACCCTGTTGTGCCAAATTAGAAGGCTTGTCTCGGAGTTCCTATAGAGTCAAGGGACTGAGGAAGTGGGAGCAGGCTGAGGTATCTCACTGTCACAAATGGCTAGAGACAAGGAAGGCACATCGCACACACACACACACGCACGCACGCACGCACGCACGCACGCACGCACACACACACACACACACACACACACACACACACACACACACACACACAGAGGGTATCGATGGTGGAAGTGGAAGGAAATTGGAAGGAGAGAAAATGAGCCTGAATTGTGCGCTTTGGATTTAGGGGCTGCTATTTGTTCATATGATTCTCATTTGATAAAGGGCTCCCCGACTTTAGTTCTAAAAACATGCCTGGGCGTGTGGTGGACCCTAAGACCTCACCAAGCTTGGATCCAGCAGAGAGAGAGGAGAGATAAAAGGATCATAGGATGTAATAATTGTTTTTCTCTAGGAAGAACCAGGCATAACACTATATTAGAGAGTACAACCATGACCACCAGGGATTTATAGATGTACGGATGTCTTCCCTATGAGGAGGCAATTCAAATCGAAGCTGTTTGAGGTAAATAAGGATGTGCATTACCTTCAGTGCACTGCAGCAACTCTCAATACCCTGGGTATATGTAATCTCCCAACAAGATGTATGCGGAGGTATTAGATGCACAGTAGGTGATGGCAGGTTTATTTATCTCTTTACAGTCCTGTGGAAGAGTTAGGGGACAGGGGGTGGGGATAAGGGATGGGGACATACAACTACAAATGGAAACGTCTCAGATATGATATTGTTGCCGACATCATAAAAATACACTTATACACACACACACACACACACACACACAAGCACACTGAATGGGGTATGCTTATGAAACACATTCAAGACATAATACCCACCTCTTCTGAAAAAGAGGTTGACATGACGAGCTCATCTCTGAGCAGATGACCTTAGAGGAACCCTTTTGTGGCCTTTTTTCTGTCCTCAGGAGGCTCCGAGCAGGTGTCTGTGGGGTGGGCTGAGGACAGCTCGCCCATTGTGTTGCGTGCCGCACATAACCTTTAACTAAGGTGTTGTTGCCCTTTGGAAAGCCTCCTCTCCAGTTCACCACATGATATCTCACAGTGGAAGAGGAAGTGAGTATCAGAGCTGTGTCTTGCAGGCTTTTTAAAAATCAAGAACTTACAGTACACACCATGACTGATAGCAAGAGAGAGTTTGATTTTAAATGCTGACTCAAAGGGTATGCATGATTTCTGGACTGAAAATGGAAATCTTAGAATGATTTTGAGCAATGTCTTGGCTTTTATAAATATGCAGTAGCAATTAGAAGTTTAGGCAAGTTGAAGATATCCAAAAGGCATGCAATGCTTTTCAACATTCTGATGAAGTTAAGGGTAGTATTGTTTTATTTTGTGCAATTTTAGAGTGAAAAAAGGAAAGAAGTACCAGCACTATCACCAAGTTTGGGCCCCAAAAGAGATCTGAGCTCTCAGATAGCTTTTATCAAGGTCTCAGACCTTAATAACCTTGTTAGGATTATGCTTGTGCATAAGTCATCGTAAAGAAAGATCAGGTGAGGCAAATTTCAAAGCTTTAAAAAATACCCGAGCTCCTGACATCTTGTCCCAATATTCAGAAGCCATGGGCTCCTCTATCACTCCAAAATTGAAAATAATTGATGCCCGCAAAGCAGGAGCTGGGATAGCAAAGTATTTCCAAGAAGCTTTCTCTTCAGTTCGTAATGCAATTATGAAATGACAGTTATCAGGAATGGTGGAGGTCTGGAAGACCAAGAAAAAATTCTGAGAGCAAAGCATGACTGCAAGAAAACTTCAAAAAGATTAAGAAGAAGTATGACGGCTGTGTGACACAAATATAACATAAAATATGTTACATACATAATAACATACAACATAAAATTCATGTGTCTGAAGTTTGCAAAGGATTGTTTAAACAAATCTGATGCAAATCATTGACTGATGAAGCTAAAATAGGCATGTTCACCACAAACAGCAAATGTTTGGAGAAAAAAAAGGGGGGCTGAATTTCATGAACATAAAACCTTTCCAACTGTCAAACACTGGGGTGGATCAATTTGTGTTGCATCCAGTGAAGGAACTGTTTACCGGTAGGATGAATGGATTCAATTAAATACCAGCAGATTAAGGAAGAAAACATCACACCATTTGTTAAAAAAAAGCTAAAGATGAAAAGAATATGACTTCTAGAACAGGATGTTGATCCTAAACATCCATAACGGATTACCACAAGAGGTGCAAGCTGAAGGTTCTACTGTGGCCCTATACATCCATCATTGAAATTCTGTGGATAGACCTCAAAAGAGCATGCAAGGTTGTCTAAGAATGTCAAAGTGCCTTTTGCATATAAAAATGGAAAAAATCCCCCCATATAAAAACATTTACTATGATAACATTTCAACAAATGGGGTGCTATATGAGGTCCTGACCATACTGGGGCCCCAAACCCATGCTTCAGGTCCTTTTTCTTTGTGGTATTTTGAAAGGGAAAAAGATGAAAAAGGAATCTTGCTTTAAGATGTAAAGAAGTGTCAATTTTGGAAAGCATGTAATCTTTTTTTGCTAAACAAGAAATGTGGGCATCAACACTTTGGCATGCCACTGCATCAACACTTTGGCATGCCACTGCTGTAACATTAAAAGTTCCTCTATGCTGCCTTGTCTCCTTCCAAGTTTCAAAATACCAGTTAATTTTGCATAGTTCTAGATAACAGAGAATCAAACAAATGGCATTGGAAACATTATTTACTTGGCAGAAATAAATGAATCATACATCTTTATACCAACACCCCAAAACTTGTGGCTCACTAAATATAAGTAAAGCATTCTTGCTGAAGTCATCCCTCTGCACATTAAATTAAATCTAAAGGAACTTTTCAGGACATTCTCTACTTTGTTGGAGGGCTCTGAATAAAGGATGAACAAAACTGATATTTTCTCATTATTCTAATCATCAGTATTCAGAATCAGCATAGTCAGTGTTAGAGTTGTGTGTATTATCTGAGATCTTTTATGTTTGCTGAACGTATGCACAATGGAGTTTATAACACACTAATTCTATATCTGGTTGGCGTCTTCGCGCTATAAAAGCCTAGGCCACTTTGATCTCTCCTCAAATGCGAAAGCGAGCATCAACGGTAACCAATCTAAAGGCTGCGCATTCAGCATGCACCAAGAAGAACCACTGTGTGGTGCTCTCAACTCACTTGAATTGACTCTGGACCTAGTTGGTAGGATTAGTTGAAAGAGTTGATGCAAATAATGGACAACAAGATGGATAAAGATAATACATTTGCATAACGCAAGGCATATTTACATCTATGTGTGCCCACGTGCACCACGTATAGGACTTTTCACTACGCAGTTTGGGGTCTATAATTACGCAGTGAAGCCTTTAAGGAACTTCCCATTTGCATCTGTTCTATTGATACATATTTAAGGTATGGATGAAGGAACGGTAAGTTATGGCTACTTAATCAAATGTTCCCTCACGAGAAAGTCAGATGTCCACTTAGGAGAATGATGGAGGTGATGACGACTGCAGCGACGCACTTCAGATCGGTATGGATGTAAATTTCTATTGGGTTGCACATATATTACCACACCCCACGGGTGTGCACTGTCAGTCAGCCGACAGTCGGGTCGTCTCTCACCTCAGAGTCATGGAACAGACTCTCAGAAGAGCGCACATTGCGATCAAGTAGTGTACACATTGTAGCCTATGTCTTTAAGAATCATTATGCCCTGTATTAGACCTAGGAGGAGTCCGCTGGCTCACTGTACGAAATGAGGGGTTGTTAGATGCACTTGGATTACCGGTTGGTGAAGTGAAACAACGTTAACAACCGCTGACTAAGGTCGATAGAGCGCTTGTTTTAAAAGTAGTCGGTTGCTGTCCTCAATTAAGCAGAGAACACTGCTTTTGTCATTAGTTAACGACCTAATTGCTTGATTGAACCAAGGGGATATTATGACTTAGAGAAATATTTTGAATCTGGCTGTCATTCTGTGGCATTCAATGGAGACGCAGACGATGGAATTCAGACGTGAAATTTTCAGCTCACTCCGTGGTGCTGTCCCTGATCCAACTCTTTAAATACGGGTTTGGAGATTGTTCTGACACCGTCGTTTTAACCTCAGGTAAGCTCAGTTTTACATTTGATTATATCATATTTGAGCTGTTTCCAAAATGGCTCTGCTGGGCAGAAAAGGTTGTGTTGATTGTCTTGACATAATCTTGATCTTGTGTATATTTACATGTGCAGAACTTGATTTATTGATTCACTCTTGGTTATCACTATTAGCCATGACCTTTCGACCAGTTGACATGAGCGCTCTGAGTAGTCTGTGCAATGCACAACACGAATTCATGAAGTGTTACATTAGGACAGAATGGTCAACTATGTACATGGCATTGCACTAAGACACAAGTGATCCTGTAGTCCACCAGTTAGTGTTTGAGGAAGGTGCACCCAAATATTTTATGTTTTCCCTTATAAAACTAGGTTAACAGTGTTACAGTCATAAGCTCTTTGATACCCTACATTTTTTAACATTTTTAGAGGAACTAAGAGCAAAAATATACATTTAAATTGCAAGGCAGGCCACTTTGTCATGGAAGACAAGGTAAAAAAGACCAAGAAAGACAAGAATCTCCTTGTTGCCCAAGTTGAGTATAGAATAAATTAAAACAAGCAAGCATCATCAGCCCATGCTTCTCATATCTTATTTTCCTGAAATGTATTGTATCTTTCCCTGTCAATAATCAGGGATTACCTTCACACTTATGTGAGATCAATATCCATGCTCCAGCTGTTAAGGCCATTTTTTGTTCTTTTGCATCATATTCCAGGAGCAGGTCTTTATAAGGATGTATGGATTGAAGTATGAATATCTGAAGTTGCTTGCCTGCTGCAAACACAGCTACCCATATTGCATGTGAGAGCATTGCTTTGCTTAAGTCAAGACGCCTACGACATTTTTGGATGTTAGGGGTTGAACTGTCACCTCACGGCATGTGTCTTGGTTTAGAGTGCATGAGTGGCATTCCTATTTGACACAACATCAAAGATGATAGTTACTGTGTCCCAAGTCTGTGTTCAGTCCTATGAGCCAGAAGTCAGTCATCTTTATTTTGCCCAGATAATGAGAGGATTCTTCAGAGGAATCCCTCTGTGGCAGGATCATCGTCACACAAATGCTGGCCTCCTGCTGAGTTGCCCGGGCCAGTACCCGTTTCTTTTCTCCCCCTGCAATTTTAACAGTTCATAAGGTTGATGAGGGTGCCGAGTTCAAATCCAAGGATGGAGAGAGACAGACAGTCTACTCTGGGCTGTACATTTAGTCTTGTTAAATCTGTTTGGTTGCATTTGTCTGTCTGTGTGGGTGTGGGTGTGTGCATTGTGTGTGTGTGTGTGTGTGTGTGCATGTGTGTGTGTGTGTGTCTATTTGTGTGTAGTGTGTGTGGGTGTGTGCATGTGTGCATCTGTGTGTGTGTGTGTGTGTCCACGAGTGCAGCTGAGACGCATTTGTCATCCTTGCTGTCCTTTAAGCAACAGCCATGATGCAAATATGTCAGACTGATGAGAATGGAAAAGTGCTTCGCTTTGCTGAGAGAAAGAGAGAGAGAGAGAGAGAGAGAAAGAGAAAGAGAAAGAGAGAGATAGAGAGGAAAATAGAGAGAGGAAAATGGAGAGAAAAGAAAGCAAGACAATAAGAGAAAAAATGGAGCAGATGTTGAACTATGAGCATCCATCTTCTCGGGGGAGGAGTGGCGTGCACATCACGTATGAGAGGAGAATGGAAGCATATTGTCGAGTGTGTTCTCGCCTGGTCTGGGTCACGGAGATAGACTCTTCCCTGTGCCTCAGTCTTAATTCAGCTAATGGCTCATGTATTATTCATTAGTTTACATGTGCCTATTGCTCCCCAGTTGCACACCCTGTTTACATGTCCACTGAGCTTAATGCACTTGGTAAAGGTAATTTAGCAAGGCAGCGATACTTGCCGCGGACACTAATGGCCTCAAATGAGCAAACAGTCTACTCCGACTGTAGTGCAACATTTTCCTTTTAAGACTGGACTGAAATTACTGCCTCTACAGCCTGCGTTAAGAATAACGATTCATATTGATGTATGCAGTTGATGTATGCAGTAGTTGCCTATTTTCTTCTCTCAATTATGGCAAAAGAGATTAGGACGTCAATATTATGTGTTTTCCTTTCATAGAAAGAACACAGGTCCCATGTGCACGGTCTTAATATCTCACAGATGTTGTCACATAACTTTTCTATTACATATATTGTTTCCCCCCTGTAATTGTTAAATAGTTTGTGACGTCAACAGATTGAAATGAATAGCAAGCTCCTGTATAACTCAAACACTGGATAGTAAATGAGCATTTCAGCGTGTTTGGCTTCAACTTAAATGCTTTTCTAGATATCATCAATTTGAGAAGGAAGCAGTACATTTAATCCTCTATATTGAAACACATCCAATGAAACACTTCGCCATATAACTATCATCAGTTATTCCCACTATCTGATTGGAAACCAATGTTATGTGCGTTAGCAAAATTATTTTTCAGTCTCTTTTGTAAGATCTGTTTAATTACAGATATCCAGTGGGAAGCAGAGCAGCCAGTCACAGAGTTTGCTGCTCATCCACCCCTCAATTGAACACCCAGTATCAGTAGGTGGAGCTACAGCATAATACTGAAAGGTTGAGAACACAGCGTATTGATGCATATCAGATTTTAGATTATACCACTGATGTGGCAAAACTCAGTGGTATACATTCCTAAAAAAAACATAATACTGTTTCACATTTGCTTTTGTGTTCGCATTGTCAATTAGTCTTTTATTTCATGCATGGTGAACTATGTTGCTACGTTGAAGTGTGTAATGGATTTGTTCATGTCCCCAACCGCTCCTTAGATGTTTTATATATTTCGTGTGAAACAACAAGGTGATTTTCTTGTAACTAGTCATCTTAGTCATCTCATTTGAGATGAAAAGCAACGCTCTAATTCTCTAATTTTCTGGATTGATATCATGTGCCCTATTTAACACACTTACAGGTATATGGCCCTGCATGTTCTGCTGGCTATCTCTTTGCACTATCCTTACAAATTGACTTTTATTTTCAAATGTGGAAATTTCCCTGTTCTCATCAAAGTAATGATTCTTCATTAGTTTTTCCGATTTATAATTTTACAGAGAGATGATTGCATCTCATGTACATAAATATTGTATTTAAAGCTATTTTAAAGTTATATTTTTGTTTGCTTTTCACTAAATCACACAAACCAATGAACCTCCTTGAACCTATGAATAAAATGTTTTTGTTTTGTTCCGTCTGTGTGGGGGGGTGGGGTGTTTGCATGTAAAAAAAGAACCTCTATCATGAGCAGGATATTGCATAATGTCTTTGCCATCTTTAGCTCTTGACTGAATGTGACAGATTTGACTCGCATGTTGTATGGGGACCATATTTCCCATAATGGCAAATGTTGTACTGCTCACTATCATTGTCTTTTTATGTGTGTGTGTGTGTGTGTGTGTCTGTTTATATGTGTCAAGGCTTTTTTTTCGGTGGCCGCCCCCTCGATGTAAGTGGTCTGCCAGGCTCAGTCCTCATTGCAGTCTGTTCTCTCTCTCTCTCTCTCTCCCTCCCTACATTACTGCCTGTTTCGCTCGCCTGTCTCCCGCGCTGCTGATTTCACATTCCTTTAACGCAGTCACTTTCTTTCTCGCCAGGTTGAGCTCCGATGCCTCGTTTTATTGCGGCCTATTTGATTCAGTCTATTTCTTCACTTGGCCCCAGACGTGGGCATTGTGTGACGGGAGGATGCTTCATTGGTTTGCCATTGAGCTCCAACCTCTTTCTGTCTCTTTCCTCCTCACTTTCTCTTTATTCCTCCTTCCATCCATCCATCCCTCCATCCATCCCTCTCCCTGCCTCTCTCCTCTCATCCACTCCATTCTCTCTCTCTCTCTCTCTCTCTCTCTCTCTCTCTCTCTGTCTATCTGTCTCTCTCTGTTTGGGCTGTTTGAGAGCACATCCTCTGTGTTCTATCTTTAGGACGATGCTACTATCTGTGTAGTGTCTCTTGATTGCTTTTCCCCTCACTGTGGCTGGCCCCAGCCATTCTTAATTACTTCCAGGTCCAGTGCTAAGGTGAAAGCTCCCGTCGACAGTTTATCTGAACAGAGGGATTACGAAGCCATGTTTTTCTACGCCTGTGCCTTCCCCGAGTTGCGCCTGGACTCTGTCTGCCTGTCTGTCTGTCAGCTAAAGACATCTGTCTTAATTGGTTGTGCATATGTGACTTGTGGAGTTAGTCCAACCTGGAGACATTAATCATTAGAACCTGAGGTAGAATGCCAGGTCTACACACGATTAGTATGGATTTTTCATTAAGAAGGGGGATAAATGTTGCCGCTCCAATGAACATAACACCTGATAGCCATCTCAGTTCCCACGTATCAGGTCCCTTTCGGACTCATAAATGTCACGCTAAATGTCTGATGTTTTGTCTCGGAAAAAGGCTACTGCCTCTAATCTATTCACATCAGGCAAGTATTTATCCATTGATGTGTGAAAATGATATCAGCTGACTTTCAAAGTGGCAGGGAGGGTGCCTGTGTTGATTGATAGACAAACACAATGTGCTTTGTTTTATGACTCATTGCAAGATCATATCGTATCCCCTCAGAGCTGAAATGACTTTCATTTCAGACCTTTGTATGACAGCGAGATTTTTTGATAAAGCCTTTTGAATGATGGGAATTTGCTGATTGCATTCAGCATCACCCTGGGGCTGCCACACTGGACTAGATGCGGTGGGTAAAATGAGCCTTGTTTCGAATGCAAACTCTAGTGCAGCAGTAACATAGCCTGTGCTAAGCTTTGACAATGTCCGAGTGTTTGAACGTATTATTGTTTTGACCTGTGTTTTCCCCCTGATGTCTCTTTGCCCTTGGCTGAGTGACTGTTTCTTTTAGTCATAAAGTCCTCTATTAAGTCCAATCGCTTGTGATTAGTGTTGGCCAATTGAATGTAGACCCAGGGGGTCTGTTCCTCTGACAGGCTTGAAAGGGGATGCCTGATGGGGGGGAATCAATATGGTGTCCTCTCCGACCTTTTATCCTTGTAACTGCTCTCCTTTAGCTTTTGATGTCTACATCAAACATGCCTTAAGATATAACTGTTTAAAAAGTATAGCTGCATCTGAACCGCTGAAAGATATGGTTGAACTGAGAGGAGAAGAATGGATACTAACTGTAACCTCCGACAAGGAATTTGTCTCTGGCCATAGGTGTTTCTCTAGCAGTACTGAAAAACATAAAGGATTTTAGCCCTGGATGGAGTAACATTTTGTAGTTCCTATAACTTTTTTGTTGTTCCTGTAACCTTTTGTGTGTTCACACTGCATGCACTTTACTACTTAGGTGTAACTGGAATAGAAAGCATCATAACCGACTGTGATAGAAAATGCATTAGGAGCTGTTGGCGCCAAAATGGCCATTTCTGCATTGGGGTGAAAACACCTGTGAAAGCCTGTGAGTGCACTGTACTGCAGTTAGAGTCTCTGTGAGGGTGTCAGTTACCCAAAGCCAGTCATTTCTCACACACAATGCAGCAGAAAATAAAGATTCAGAGAGACTGAGATCAATGAATCAAAGAGACAGATGAGGACAGTCGACATGTTGTAGTGTTGAATCCTTGTTGTCTTTGGAGCACTCCCCCCTTTGGCCTATAAATGCCTGTGTGAATATGGTGTCTGGTTGTCCCACTCCTGGTTGGCTGCAGCCACAGCTTTCGTTGCAGTGGCCAAAACGAGAACCCAGAGACTTGTCATGGGATAGCGCTGACCTGAGCTGCTCCTCCATAAACCTCAAAATGGCTCCCATGGTGTCACTAGGACTTGCCGCTGGGCACTGGGCAGTATTTGTTTGGCATTTGTCATGAGACAGGGCCATTGGTTGTTGTGGGTCTTGCTGGAGCTCTTGGATTGCACCTCCCACACCACCCCTCTCCTCTTAGCATTTGCCTTCCAAGCTGGAGCTAGGCAGAAGGGGATAAGGGGAGAGGAGGCAGTCCCAATCAGAGAGATTTGAGCCTTCAGCATGTCTCTCAGCTGGAGGATACACGCATTGCTCCCACTGTGCAGAGGGAAAAGTTGGGGGGGGGGGGGGGGGAGACCCTCTCGTCGCAGAGGGAGGTGGTGTGTAAGTGTGTGTGTGTGTGCGTGCGCGCACATACAGGCCAGGAACACAGCAAGTTGTGGGGAGAGTTTCATTGGGGAGAGACATTGTTCAAAAATATGTCAGCCGTCAGAACATCCCAGTTGCTGAAATATCTGTCATGACAGTCAGTACTGAAATAGTAGAATTTTGACTGACACTGTGGAGATGCTATTGGTCACATAATCCTTTAAATTCCCAATTAGTTTGGTCGATGGCTCAGTCATCTATGCCCATTTAGACAACCAAATTATTTAATTGTTTATATATTTGTATAGACCCTTTCAACAATAAAAACAAAAACAATGCTTGAACGTTCTATTTGGTTCCCAATCTACTTCCTCTGCATTAACCCTTAAAGGAGTACCGTCACACCGGTGTGACGGGAATGTTGGGAAATGAACATTCTAAAGAATATCTGGGTTCATTGAATTCAACATAGAATTTTAGAACCTTCAATTGTTGCGGAACTTAGAATGTTCAAAAACCTACACCTTTAAGGGTTAAGATAACATATGGAATGTTAAAACGGAAGCCTTGTGGGGCCAACTATGATGCTGATAATGGAACTCTCTTGAAAGGGTCTATATTTAATTGTTAATTATTTAATTTATTTACTTCCGTTGGTTTCAGTTAAAGATGACCACTCCACTGACACCCCTATATCAGTGGTGCATAACTGCTAGTAATTATGTTCAGGCTCAGCATGTTGAACTACCCCTTTCATTAAAATGTATTAGCCCCCAACTCCGCATTAATGGAGTGGGTAAGCCACTTTCATCAACGCTCGCCACTCAAGAATCCTCTCATTAGTTCATTAGTTCATTTTCAACAGTGTGCATGAAATACTGATGTTACACAATGGCACAGACAACCTCGGAGTTCACTCTTTGTTCAAGTGCTGTAGCACTGTTGATGCCATGCTGTTGGATTAACAATGAGACATACTGTATCAGTACAATATAATACTGAAACAGTCCATTGGTGTTTACTGTGTTCTCAGAAGGACCCAAATTAAGGCATAGGTTTGGATAGATAAGAGAGTTGGAATAGAGGAGTGGGAGAAAGAAAGAGAGAGGGAAAGAATGAAAATCTGAGAGGGAGGAGAGAGAGAAAGATCCTTTTTGACAGATTTGTCCTCTCGGCAGTAATTGGAAGCATGCTTGAAAAGAATGCAAAAAGTCTACCACTTGACAGGGAGGCAAACTTTGAGTTGTACAGCTGCTCAGAGATACCTTTGTAAGGCTGTGCATAGTACCTGTCACAGTGCGAAAAAGGCCTCACTTTCTTAATGTTGCATTGCCAAAACCAAATGTATGATTAAAAAATGTCAAATGTTAGTTAAGAGGATATTCAGTGGCACTGAATCTTTTTATATAAGATATAAAGATGAATGAAAAAATATAAATGTATATTAAATAAAATAATATGTGAATTTAGACAATTTATTCTTCAGTCAGTTTATCTAACTTAATATGATTATTTCACTATGAGTTCTATGCAGAGGTGAATCTTTTTTTCTGCGAAGAATATTTCCTTTGAGGCATGTTTCTTATCAAACTGTTCTCATAACTTTCTGTTAAAAATATTATTTGAAGTATTTACTGCTTCTGAGCCCCTGCAAAAGCACTAAATTATGCTGAGGAACGACTTCGAAGCACTTTGCTTCTAAATTTACATGTGTAGCCAGAGATATATAACCATGGAAGCTTCAGCGCATCAAAACCTTCTGCTTCGCCAGCTTCTGTTTTTATGCTCTGCCTGTTTTATAAGCACAGAAAATAGACTTTTTATATAATTTGAAGGAAAATAATGAAATATAAGTCATTGGACGCACAGTGTTTTCCTACAGTAACAAAACTGTGTTTGACAAGTGATACAATTATTTTATCCATCGTGCTTCTGTGGTAATTCTCTCGTCTCTCATGTCTTCTCTATTACCTACTTGAATGAAAGCTTCTTAATAATCACATCAAGCTTAGTTAGCTTAATTAAGAACTTGTCATTCAACAGGTTTGTTAAATCCCTCCATTTTATGATCTGTTCACTCCTGTTCAGCCCATGTGAAATGATGAGAGTTTCTGGATGCATTGTGTAGATGTTGCTGTGAGATGGAAGCACACGGTCCATGTAGCGTCGTCCTCCCTGTGGCCCAGATTGTGGGGACTAGGACACATTAGCCGGAGAGAGTCCGTGTGGATGGCTCTGCAGCCCATAAAAAGCATTAGCGTGCGCTCTTTTGCTGATTAGTTAATAGTGGGGTGATTTCAACTGCTCTTACCAGCCCAGCCAGTTCCTGTGTCCTAAGTGGTTGCTATGAGGCCAGTTTCCGCTAATGCTATGGTGTGTGTATGTGTGTGCATTTTTGTGTAAAAATGTACGTGTGTGAGTAAGAGAGAGAGAGAGAGAGAGAGTGTGTGTGTGTCCAAAAAGTACATTTTCCTTGCTGGCAAAATTGTTGTTCACTCAAGTTTCATAAAAGAAACCTCTGATATGAAAAATGTGTCAGAAAAGTGAACACCACTCTTACGCCTTACTTTATTTAGCCCTTAACTGCACCGATTAAAACCTTTACAGATCATAAATTTGGGTAGTAATTATTCTGATGGATGATGTCAGGATTTATGAGAGAATGGAAACTGGCATAGCAATATCCATCTGTGTTTATTTTGTTCTTGTACCTTTTGACTGACTTTTCCCAAGCCGAATCTACTTCACGGTCGTACAACTTCCTCTACAGGCTTCCATGTTCTTGGGGAGTTGTTCGATGAGCTGACAGATCTGACTATCACAGATCCATCATCCTTTGTGTACAGCAGAGTGCGGGGTACACTTGCAGTCCCTGCAGATTTAGAAGACTTTTGACTAAATGTTTGCCAGATTAAAAAGAAGCTTTCTGTTCCCCTCAATTCCCTAAACTGAACATCTGCTGGGCTCATAAAGTTTTTTTGCGTTGTTTGTTTTTTTTTTTTGTCTTTTTTTGGTCTTAAAGAGCCCTCTGTTTTTTAGCATAGCGCTGGGAGTCAAGTGGTTTACAAAAGCATCGGGAAAGGTCAGTTTAAGATGGCAGAGGCCGATACTCCACCAAGAAGAATAAATCAACTGAGGTCAGCGGAGTGGTGGCTCGAAATTAGAAAAATCATTACTTGACACGTAATAAAACAGCAGGGGCCTTTTTTCAAGGAGGGTTTGCCATTTGTATCGCATGGGTTGGTGTGTGTGGCTGTATGCAATAAAATATAGCTAATAATAAGAGGCCCTGCTGTTCGGAGGTTATCATGGGTCCATGGTACTTTGCTTTGCTCGTATGTACTCATTGCCATGTTGTCTTATGATAAGCCACTGAGGAGAATCTAGATGGAATCTCCTGCTGAGATTTTAAGAGAAAAAAAATACATTGAAGGTGATGAGTACTACACTCGTCTTGTTTATTGTTTTGCTGATGACCACTGTTTCTTTTCTCTCTCGCCATTCTGGCACTATGCTGGCCATTCCTGGTCTTTGGTGCAGGGGCCCGTAAAAGTGACTCCATAATCGACGATTAGTAGAACAGTTGTGCCAGTGAGAATTCAACCGATGCTCAATAAAGATTTATAGCGTGGGAAATTTTCTGGTATGGCTATTTAAAAAAAAAAAAAAAAATGTTGTTTAGCCTTCCCTGACCTAATGTAGTCATTAGTCTGAAAAAAAAGTCTGAGTTTACAGCCATGTAGAATGTCAGTAATGTAGAAATGATTCCTGATTTGTGGACACTGCGTTGACTCTTTGAGAGAGTTTTGGATGAGGTCGTAAATTTGTATCTTTTATAGACCTTATTAATTATTTTGATTAGGCGGAGAGCTATGTTGATCAGATTTGAGTTCTTTCATACTTTTGCATGACTTCACCCTCGCAAGTGCCAAGACAGCTGTTCCTTGCTTTATAGTGTAGTGCAATGTGCACGAAGATTGACTGTTCTGTATCATTAGTGAAAACTCTTTTGTGCAAAAATGAATGACAGACTAATGATAGAAGTGCTACGTACCCTGTCCAGTCCAGCTGTAAACGTTAAGAGACATACAGCTTTCTGAGAGCAACAGGCCTTTCCACTTTGTTTTAATGGACTACCGGCACTGTTGAGCAATGTTGTCCGAAACCGATCAATTTCAGGGTCAAAACAGAAGATCCATTATCACAAATATGGGGTGAAAGGGAAACATACAGATAGACAGAGAGATAGAACACCAGAAAGACAGAGAGAGAGAGAAAGAGAGAGAGAAAGATTGGACAATAAATGTGTTGAAAGTGAGCTGATTGACACAGGGGAGCTGGGGGGGGGGGGTGTTGGGGGGTGGTGTGGGTGTAGGGATGGCAGACGGCAGACAGACGATAACATTCAGTTCCTCTGGCTGCTCTCCAGATGCTGCTTCCTTCTTCCCCCAGCCTCCCCATACCCAGGCTGTGATTGTCATAATGTTCTCATGGATATGGCTAGGCTCGTCTGCCAGTTTTGATGCATGACACGTTTGCATTCGAAGTACTGTTTTGGAGATATTTATGCTATTTCCCAGTGACATACTGAAATTAAAAAAAAAAAAAAATACAAAAGGAACTACAACAAGATTAGACTCCCCAAATACCCTCAGGGTCGATTCACAATTTGTTTTTTATGATACTCAAATATTCCATATAAATCTTGGTGGAAATTGGGTACAGCCTAATCTCGTTTCAGTTTGGTAATCTGTCTGGGCTTTCTCTAAGTCAGTGGAAGACGTGGGGAAGAAAAGACTTGTTTATGTGTTCAGCGTATTCCTTTTGAGGGTTTGATATGTCTCGAGCGTATTCATTGATTTGCCAACGCTCTTCCTTGCATCTGATCTACCTCAGGAAGCTATTTTTGCCTCTCGTCCTCCTCCTCTTCTGCTGTCTATTAGGTACATCACGGAAACGCATGTTTCGCAGAACACATCAGCTTTCACCCAAAGCTCTCTCTCACGGCTTCCACACACAGTTGCGTTCCGTCAACGCATGCCAGTGGGTGTTCCCAATGGTAGCTATGCAGATGACTTAAGGTATAACCGTAATTTGATTGGCTGGTGCCGTCTGTTGTTTGCTTGCTCGTAATTTGATTGGATGGTGCCGTCCGTCAGTGCAGCAAAAGTTGCACTTCTCAACATGAGTGACGGGAGCAACGCGACGCAACGGACCCACAATTCAGTTCGGCAACGGATGACGTAAGCCCATGTAAAGTGAACGGGATGCGTCTCCAGCACTGCAACGCACGCAACTGTGTGTGGGAGCCGTTACTCACACGTACCACTTAAGTGTGGACAGACGTTTATGTCTCCAGTGGCTTCCATCCGCCCAAAACCTGGGGCTGACTTGTGGGATGAAGTCCAGTCTTTCCCCTGTCCACCCACTCCTCGCCGCGCCCACGCACGGCCATAGAGGGATGGAGTCGTTTTCAAGTCATTCTGAATCCCTTCTTCCCTTCAGACTCCAAAGGGCTTATTGTATTAGGAAAAAAACATGCCTATGATTTGTGTGTCCAGTAACCTCAGACCTCAGAGTTGATGAGAGCATCTCTTCCTTTCTAACTCCTTTCCTAATTTATCTGCTTGGCATTGGCTATGCTTCACAGCAGCTCCGCTGTTCCTCGAGAAAGACGCCATTACTCATGCTAAGCTTTTAACATGTTACACAGTGCTGATGCTGGTGCTGGTGGAGCGTATCATTATGGGCATGTAGGAGGAAGCAAGGGCCTGGTGCCTCTCTAAATCCATCTGCTGCTGCCTTGACAAATTCCTGATGTGTAAGATTTAAAAGGGGGTATGGGTTGGGGGGTTTGGGATGGTCGAGGGAAGGAAGAGGAGTGGGCCGACTTGGCGTGGTCAAAATTGCCGTGATGAAATGGCGCCGCTTTTTCTCCCCACACACAGAAAAAAACACAATTCCACTAATCGATGAGCCCACTGACAAGGAGGAGGAATAGAGAGAGAGAGAGAGAGAGAGACAGGGAGAGAGGTGTAGTAAGGGGACACCACACTGGCCAGTTCAATTGACTGGGTTTGATTGACATTTTGTTTGTCTTAACAGCAAACAAGGAACTAATAGGGAAGAGAGACAAGGGATTGATTGACGACAAGATATAAAAAAAAAACATCAAGCCTTGATTACCAGGCAGATGGAGTAGTTATGAAGGTAATCAGCAGACTGGCGTTGCCATCATCATGACGTGAATCCGGTGCGGAAGGATGTTGACAGCCGCCGATTTGGCACAGTGGATGTTTTCCACTGCTTAGTTTTCCCACTGCTGTTCCCCCAAAACAAAAGGCCTGTTTTGAAACCCAAACTGTACACAACGGCTCAACCCCTCCAAAGCACTGGCCAAGTTACCTGTGTGTGTGTGTGTGTGTGACTCTGGTATTGTTTTCTCCCGAGGACGACCTATTGTCCATTTAGCGTCTGATTGACTCTGCTCCCTCATGTCTGTAAACCTGTGTTTGAGCTCGGGCTAATGCTTCAGGGGTAATGCAAAATTAACCATCTAAACAGCGTCCGTTAGGACAGCATGCTGTTCCTCGTACACACATATGTTGTCATTATCAGGGGAGAGTGTGGGAAATGTACCAGTCAAGAGGTCCACTTGAAAAAAGCGGCTAACTACAAAAGGGAAGTATGCGTGTGTGATTTACAACTTAAGCTAGATAATGCTTTTATATGTAACCTTTTATCTCCGCTGGGAATGTATATAATATGAATAATTATGATTCTTTCCACTGAGAATGACATCACTCCCGCAACAAGCACCCGTACAGGGGGATATGTGGACTTGGGAAGATGAAAAGCAAAGCTGAAGCATGTGGGGAAAAATGGCCTAGAATGTTTTGTATTACACCAAAGTGCCTTTATTGCACGCTCTCCTCCGTGCCTGAAGTAAATGTGAATGAAAGCAAGAGCCAGGCCATTAATGTAGAGTACTTCCCTTTCTTTCTTTCTTTCTTTCTTTCTTTCTTTCTTTCTTTCTTTCTTTCTTTCTCACTCTCTCTCACCCCCTTTTTCTCTCTTTCTGCTATAATCTTGTGATGAAGAACATGTACTCCCAGTGATTTATGTGCGTGGCGTAAAACGGCACTTAAGTCATATCCTCGGAGCGCGGCTGGTGTGCAGATCACGGGGGACGACCCCACTGTTGACTTATTACAGGGCCAATGCCAGAGAGAGAGAGAGAGAGAGAGAGAGAGAGAGAGAGAGAGAGAGAGAAAGGAGGCCCGCCTTCACCACCTTTATTTCACCACAACCCCCCCCCCCTTATTTTAAACAGCATGGGAACTCCAAAGCCCATAACCCTTCCACAGTAGGCAGAAGAAAACACCTCCATTTCCACCTCCGGTTCAATTTCCCTCCCCCCCCCCCATTCTCCTTTGCTCAGCCTGTCGTACCTTATGATTGCTGTTTTCGCTTTGTGCTGCTGGAGTTCTCCTCTGCAATTCTCTCATATTTCGTAAAATTAACGAGGGCCCAGCAGCACTGTGTTCGGGCCCCCTCCGATCCGAAAGCAGCGTTCGTAAGCGCTCCTGCTGATCACTCGCTCACTCGCTCGCGGGGTGAACAGGAGGGGTCAGGCTGAATGAGATAGAAATGAAGTACTTTAGCGGCACACAAGGGGCCTCGCCTTGCTCATATCGCAGTGACGCGCCAGTGCACTTGATATGGTCGACTCGGACCATGCTGCGCCGTGAGCACTATTCAGGTCAGGGCGAGTCTGTGAAAACGCTGTCCTCCACGGGGTGGGTGACAGCGTGGGGGGAAGTGGGTGGAAATGACGGTTGGCCTACACTTACTCCTGTCATTGTGGATTTGACTCCCCCTCTCTCCAAGCGCAACTCTCCAGCGCTTTGCTCTTCTAGAGAGCAAATTAATAACAGGGCATCAAAGGTCTTTATTTCGACCCTCTGCTGAATCCTCCGACTTCCACTTGCCTTGACATAAAATAAACTATGCATCGGGGCCTGCTTTGCGATGTAAGAGGGTATTTTATTTCTGCCTCAACCGTTGGGAGTTGAGAGGGGAACAGAAGAATGACTACTTCCTTTTCCACTGCCCCGGGCCATTCGTGTTCGTAGCCCTATTTCGTGGGGTATAATTTCATCTGCTTCCTTTCTCATAGCTCCCCATAGCATACATTTCAACACTAGTATCTCCACCCACACTGCTCAAGATATTAAATAAAAGCATATTGAATTTATGAGCTGGATTTAATACATGCTCTCTATGCTTTATGAAGTCAAACTTGGGCATGGGTTTGGTCGGCACTTGCAAAAAAAAGAAGAAGGAAAAAAAAATGTAGTCGAGTCGGCCGCACTCTGTGTGCAATAATGAGGCAATATACTGCAAGTGAGATTTTTATAAGGCCCTCATCTTTAAATAGCCTAATGAAAAGAGATTATACCGGATGTGTTACATTCTTCCGAATCGGCAGAGGGCACAGATTTTACAAATCCAATTTATTGTTTAGACGTGGGGCTGGCCAGCTTGTTGTGAATATTGCTGAGCACCAGTGTAAAGACGTCCAGTTAGGAACCATATCAAATTCTTTCCAGAAGGGTTTTGTGGGATTAGACGCCTATCGCCTGAGAAACGAGCTTGTGTCCTTTCAGCGGTTTTATATATCCGAGGCGTCCGGCCGGGGCGTGGAACATTGCTTCCCATAAAGGGGACCATTCCGTGTTAAATTTCTTTTTTAAATCCCGAACTCTGTTTGGCATCCTTTTTGTTTCCATATTTTCAGAGCTTTTCTCAGGGTCTCTTACCACCCTCCCCCATCACTGTCTCTGCAGCCAGCCTACTTGGTTGGTGGAGATGACTGTGGCCATCTCTGTCTCTCGGCGTCTCCTCAGGGCTGCCTGTCACAGTCAGCAGCTGTTGCCCACGTGGGAGCGAGGCTCTCTCAGGTCGCCCTGGCCAAGATGGATTAAGTGAAAATGTGACTTGTCACCATGTGGAGCCACACTTGGCAAAAGCATGTGTGTGTCTCAGTGTGCGTGTGTGTGTGTGAGTTTGTGTCTGTGTGTGTGTGTGTGTGTGTGTGTGTGAGTTTGTGTCTGTCAGGACTGGGAGAAATGGAACACGGGAGAAGAAGGGGAGGAATGGAGAGGGAGAAAAAAGAGAAGGACAGAAAAGGAGAGTGGTGAAAAGAGAGAGATCAAGAGTAGGGCGAATGAGGGGGCAACGTAGCAGGGGAAAGAAGTGTGAAATAGGCGCTGAAGGTCTGCATCCCTCTGGGGCTATTCACTGTCACCAAACCTGGCCAGAGCCCCATGGGCATTTAGAGTGGACAGGAGTGAGAGGCAGTTGCAAAGCCAGTGTTATTTATTTCCCCCTTGGCTGTGGTTACCTAAGTGTTACTGAACTGTTGTTGTTTCGTGTTGTTATTTCACATAGTCTCCACAGTAAACTTGAGACTTGAAATGGTCTTGAAAATTACCGCAGGAAAGAAAACTTTAGATATGGCGAGAAAACATGTGGTGCTCTTCCCCCGCAAAAGCAAAACACCACATATTTCTTTCTCCTTCAGATACTTGGAAGTCATCATCCAAAAATCTGAGTGAGCAGAATTTGTGACGTGCCATTTTGTTAGTCCACAGCCAAAGAAGAGAAGAAGAGAAGAAGATGGAGGAGTTACTTGCTTGGAATGGCTCCTTACGGATAAGTCTGGGCCCTTATAGTCTGTGCTGAGATGGGTGAAGGCAAATCAGTCATCACAAATTAGAGGCTGTGTATGATCACTGAGGATCCCAGTCTACGGCGGTCTGGAACAGATGGGAGAGAGTCACTGCTGGATGAGACTGAGCCTGAGGTTCACTACAAGCTTTTAAAGATGTGTATTTTCATCAGACTTTGGTTGCATATTTTCAAAACAAGCAATTCTATTTGTTTTTGAAGAGCTGCTTTAAAGTCGTATAAAGTATTTTAAGAAAGACCGAAAAACACACATTTAACAAACATCCCCCATGTGGTTTGTATTATGGTTGAATGTGGTTTTTTGTAAGCTCGTTAGACTCAAATATTTTCACACTATTCTGTTCTAATGTTCCAGTGGCTTCCTCTTGTGTGCAGCTGGTTTGAAAATAGCTTCAACTCAGGAGCGTCTTTCCAAAACTACCGTACGCACAAACACACACACACACACACACACACACACACACACAAACACTACTGAAACGCGCACACACACACACACACACATGCACACACACACCCACACACAGACATTCCCAGAAAGCCGTAGTAGTGGAAAAAGAGCAAAGCATTGGCCTAAAAGGTGCTCCAGCAAACCTCTAATCGGCAGCACCTGCTCCTTCCACTTGATCTGCATTACCGCGGAGGACATCCAGGTACAAGTGCCTGCATTCCCCTCAGCAGCATGGTAAACTCAGTGAGCACAGCAGTGACGAAACTCTGAATTATGGATACTCAGAGTGCTGCCGAGTGCATTTAGTCGTCCTTTGTTCAAAATTGCACCCTGCAATTCATGCCCCTTTTAAAATGGAGAGGAAGGATTTCTGTATTTTACACATAGCTCTTGTTAAACTCAGTTACGGTAAAGACCTAAAAACTCAATGACGTAACTGAATGAAAGGGAACACGGGTGGAAACTGTGATGATCCTGGCTCTGTGTAGAAGAACCCCAAACCCCTCAAATGGCATAATTATCTTTAGTATGAGTGCCTAAAGTATATTTATTATATAGAAAATGGCCTTAAGATGGATCCATATTCCAGTAGACCTATTATTTTATAAATGTGAAAAAAATATGAAAAACTGACAGCAGTGGCAGCTGCAAATAGTCAGTCCAGAGCTGAGGAGGAAGAAAAGAGACCTCACAACCTGGATCAGAGATAAAAGTATTATGTCAATCAATCTGAGAAGAAAATGGGTCTGGATAGCACTGTATGTGAAGATCTCAGGCTTGCTGTGACCAAGGCATTCTATCATTGTGAACGGTAATTGCTCACAATTCACTTATGACATTTTGGTAAGTGAGCGACGATATTGACGCGGACAGCCGAGCCATCCATCTGGCGGCAGAGCGCCGTGTCAGTGTGAGACAGAGGAAGTAGATTGTTTGTAATGAGTCCCATTCCTTTCCTGGAGTGTGCCACTGAAGGCTGCGAGGATGCTGAGCATAAAGGCTGACGGCGCATAATGTGGGCGTGCATTCGGACAGTGAGTGTCCTTACAGTCGGGTGCTTCACAGTATAGTATTTTTTTTTTGGTTAATTTTTTATCTCGCTCATCAGCCCTGGTATGTCTCAGCAGTAGATTACTCCCTGTTGTTTGACTGTCTGAAATCTAGGTCATTAGATTTATGAATGCAGGGATTCTCCAACATGTCGACCCCAGAGGTTCCAGAGGTTGGAAGATGTTTGGACATATTTGGGCACATCTATACAAAAATGAAATATTTGCTTTGTTAATACTTCTGCCTGGCCATAGTGTTGTATAAGCAATGGATATCTAAAAATAGTAGTGAGTTGTTATGAGCTATGTATGAAAATAACTGATGCTGGAATTCAGAATGATGCCCACTGTTTCCTGACACAACCTCCAGCTACAGTGTCAGAAATGTGAGAATGAGAGAGAGAAGAGGAAGGAGAAATATAAAGGGAGAGAGACAGAGAATAAAGAGGGAGAGTGAGAGAAATAAAGAGTCTCAGAGACCCACGGGAGTGTGTCAGGGGGCAACATGGCTCCCTGATTCCATTTCCTCTCCTGTCTCGCTGCTTCCATGCCATGCTGTGGGGTGCATCATTTCACTGGCGGGCCAGCATGGCCAACTTCCATATCCCTACTGCGCCACGGTCCACTGCCACCTGGCATGACCGCTGCTGCCATCTGCCAAGACGACACAACGGGAAAAAAATTAGACATAGCTAGGGGAGATGCCTCAACTTGCTTCCATCCGTCTGTTTGTCCCACCAACCCCCGGGCCAACCGATGCTCTTTATCATATTAAGAGATGGAAGTGGCACGGCAACAAACCAACAAAGCAGCCTCCATCAGCCTGTAGTCCTTAAAAACAGGCTGATTTTTTTTTCCTTGTGTGAGAGTGCTTACCGCCACCTGTTGAGTTTTGGGATAAATTTAATCACTCATACTTTGTCATCTATTAGTCTAGTGAGGGAAGGGGGTACGGGTGTGTGTGTGTGTGTGTGTGTGTGTGTGTGTGTGTGTGTGTGTGTGTGTGTGTGTGGTGGGTCTAGGGGTAGAAGAGAAGAAAAGTAAAAAACCTCAAGGAATGTGGCCAACCCCTGGCTATGCCTGCCTCTGTCATATAACAAGAGGTTGCCGTCTCCTCCGCCCTGATCCAAGACGTTCTCCCAGGTTGTCCTGTGCTAATCAGGAGCGGTGTGTTTGTCATTTGTTGAGGACTTCACATCAAAAGTGCCTCTTAACTTTTTATGGTCCACATCAGCCATGGCAGTAAGGACAACACTAACCACCGTAAACACGTAATTGCTTTTAAGAGCTGTGCAAAAAAGTGACAACTCGAGATAGGCAGAAATTTGCAAAAGAATGCACCCCCTCAGCCATTAAAACATTATCCCCAATCATTTTCATGAGGTGGTTGCCGCCCGTGAAAAAGCCAAGGATAACTTAGCCACCTGAGCTATACTGTCAGGCAAGACAAGTCCGTCTTAGGGAGTGATTAACGGCGTCTGTCCGTCAGGGTCATCCGCCTAAATGTTTGGCAGACAGAGGCATAGAAGCGCCAAAGGTGTGGACAAGTAAGTGAAGAGCTGGGGAATAGAGTTGAGAGAGGAGCCCTCAGAGGAGTTGTTGGCTCAGGAAAATGGACTCCAAGCAAGGAGAAAGAGAGGGGAATGGCAGTGATTGGTAATGTGTTGTAACAGCCGACTTGGGAAAACGAGCTTGAGCTTGGGAACAATTTTTTTTTTTTTTACTCTTCCCTCACTCTTTCGAAGGGAAGACGCAATCACCATCAATGGTCAGTACGCACACCAGGGGTTGAAGTGAGCGGAGTGTTCTTGTAAGAGTTCCGAAATGTCCTCTGTTTTCTGGTCTTGAGGGTCACCTTGAGTGAACTGCTTATCAAACATCTGCATTTTTCACAAACATTGTTTTTTGTCAAATTATTTAACCACCCTCTTTCTTAATTTACAGAGTTTGGAATCAAACAGGATGGATACAACGACCAGCTTGTTTTTGCTATCCTTCATTTTGGTGAGTCTGGAAATTTATGTTTAGCCTTCATAAGCTATTCTCTCCCACTATTCTCCCTAATTTATGCCATTCTCATGGTGACATCCTTCCTGTGATATCTTCTTGGAAATATATGTTCATGCCCTTTTGTTAAAATGGAGATAAATATTCACCATATCTTCCAAAGTCAAGACCTGGTGGTTGTTTAAGAAAAGTAAAAAAAAAAAAAACTAATTTGATGAGGTCCATTAATCCGTTGATCATTAATTGACTGCGCTTGGTAATTAAAAGCACGAATGGATGAGAAATGCAGAAAGTCAACTAGGCATGAAGTTGAAGCCCCATACTCTCACTGTTTTAGTGAGCGTGATATACATACTGTGTCTACACGTGTGTGTGTGTGTGTGTGTGTGTGTGTGTGTGTGTGTGTGAGTGTGTAATACCAGATCTATTTTCCTGTGTAGGATTAGTTGGTGTCAGTAGGTTCGCACCTTCAACCATTTTAGACCTTTCACATAAATGCACATTAATTTTCTTTAATTGCATGTGGACAGTGCAGAATAATAGGTTATCAAATGGTGATTTTTTATAGGTAATGGAACTTGACATCCAATTATTTCAACATGAACATAAATTTGCTAAATTTGTCTCCAAAAAAGCCCTGCTTTGGTACAAATGTGAATGTAGGAAAACTACAGAATTAAATAAAATTCTATACCATGCCTGACCTTGTTGCCTACACTATTGTATTCCATTTCAGGCTGTGAAGGACAATATTATTAAACGCTGGACAGAGCTGTAGAGGACAACTAGCGTTTATTCAATTGGATAGGATGTGCTGATTTTACTAATTTTTCATTCTGAATTGTGATGTGCTGTAAAATTGTTTCTGCTGTAAAATGTTATTGGGGGGAAAAAGTGTCAAATTAGTGATTTCAATGCATTTGTCAGAGCTCCATAGCTAATGAGGAGAAAACACACAAATAAACAAAAAACAAGCAAAAAAACAAAGCCAAGCCGATATGGGTGGTGGCCTGGTGGTCGTATGTATGACGTCATTTACTTCAATGTTTGGAGTGACATCATATGTACGGCTGCTAAACTGCTACAAGGGACATCAGTATTCCAAAAAAAACCTGACATCTGATGAATGCGTCCACTTCGGTGTCATGCACGCCTCTTGTTTCCATGAGTTTCCAGGTAAGGATTGTGTATCACGGGGGGTGAGGGTAGTGTGACTTTGAAGAGAAAAAAAGGTGGGTGCAGAGATGATAATATGTGATTGCATTAATATTAATGAAGGTGCATTAATGTGCAAAGATAAAGGTTCTGAAAAAGAAAGAAGGGGGAGAAAGAGAAAGAGAGAGATAGAGAGGGAGAATGGCTTTGAGTGGCCTCTTAATTCCCCATTAGAGTCCACAGAGAGATGAGTCATACTATCGACACTTTTTTTCCAATCTTGATTTTTTTTTTTTAGTCCTCGGTCCTCTCTCACAGACATTCTCTTACGTTCTATCTCACTGCGATTCAAAATCCAGGCCTCCTTGTTAAGCTTCTTGAAAAACCTTGCACAATGCTGGGATGAGTTGGGTGAGAGAGTGAAGGAGCCTTTCATAAGAGAAACTCTCAGCCTCTCACCGTCCTTTTGATATTTGATGGCTGAGAGCCTCCTCAAGTGTGAAATTGTACACAAACAAATCAAAAATCACTGAGAGACACAGAGATCCTGTGTGCAGTCGGTGGAGTGTGGTGTTTTGCAAGGCGTCGCTCACCGACATCCTCAGATGGTGTGTGGAGGGATGCCTTGTGTGTTTGTTCTGTTCACTGAACACATTTGGCCGCCCACGCGCTCCACATTGATTGCTCAGGTGTCCAAGCACGTCTGAGCGTGCCAGTGCAGTGCAGCACCTGGCTGTTAGGGCTGTGTATTGGCAAGGACCTCACGATACGATACGCGTCATGATGCATGGGTCACGATACAATACATCACAGTATATTGCGATATGATACATATTGCGACATACAGTATTGTAATACTTTTTACAGAAAATGTAAAAATAGAGCTGGAAACTAAATTTGCTCCGTACCACCTGGGCAGTATAATATGTAGATCACATTACACTGAAAATTCAGCAGACAAATAATAAAACAGTAGTCAGCTGTATAGACATTTTTACACAGCCTAATGCTTTAATAAAAAATATTGATATTTAGCGGCAGTGGCAATATGATATATTGTGCAAGTGATGAAAGCACAGCCCTATTGGCTATTTTTTTTTTTTAGACTAGTCGGCATAACAGCTCATTTTTTAGATTCTCTGGCAAAAAGTGGCCTTGACTCGGTCCATTGAGGTTGTATCAACATGGCTGTCTCCCACAGGGCTTGCCGGCCACGGGAGCCATGGAGACCAGTCCGGACCCTGCGCTGGCGCCAGGGGAACTGTCCCTCCAGCCTGCGCTGGCGGCCATGGAGAGCGCGCGGCAGACTATGCTGGACGGACACCACCAGTGCATGGAGATGCTGGGCCGCGAGGCACCTCGCAATAGAACCGGTAAGACTTCCCAAGTATTTTTGAAAACAGCATCTGGCTGTTTGTGTGTGTTTATGTATGTGTGTGCACGCGTGTGTGTGTGTGTCTGTGTGTCAGTCATTGAGAAAAGAGTTGAGCATTTTATATTTTTGTGTATGTGTATGTGTGTGTCATTGAGAAGAAGGTTGAGAGTTGTATTACTTTTTGACAGCAGAAAAGCACACAGTGCAACAGTGGCCCTGGTTCTTTGATCTTAGACAGTGTCAGACATCCTTGTGCAGAGGCACCCCCTAAAAAAAAAAAAATCCTGGTTACTCGCAGTCATTCAGTGATAAAACGCTGCACAGTGGAACATTGTATTTTATAACAACACAGGAAAGAGTGTTAGCCATTGTATCTGGTTCTGCTAGAGCCAAAGGTCAAGTAGCCATTTTAGACAGTTGTCTTCTATGTCTTCTAAGCTGTTTGAGTTTCAGGTTTTGTTTGTATGATAATGAAATAATATAAGCCTGACTCCTTCTCTCTTCATCTCTCTCTCTCTCTCTCTCTCTCTCTCTCTCTCTCTCTCTCTGTGCCTCTCTCTGGTGATGCACTGTTTTAATGGATCCAGGGCCTTATTGTAATCGAACCTGGGACGGCTTGCTGTGCTGGGATGAGACACCTGCGGGGACCTTTGCCACCCTCAGCTGCCCTGACTACCCGGGCCTCGACACTTCAGGTACGACTTCAGGTTACTCCGCTGGCGCGTCGGGGTCCTGTTTGGCCTGTTGGGACTTATTTTCCGATAATAACCGCCGTTCTATAGACCCTTTCAACAATAAAAACAAAAACAATGCTTGAGTTCTATTTGGTTCCCAATCTACTTCCTCTGCATTAAGTAAGGGATAATGTATAGAACGCCGGTCATTACTGGGAAAATAAGTCCCGACAGGGCGAACCGGACCCCGACGCATAGCGGAGGGGTCCGGAGGGGTCTTGTTCCGCCCTGAAGGGACTTATTTTCACAGTAATGACCGGCGTTCTTTACATTATCCCGCTTATTATACGGCTACTTGCCAAAACGAAATAATAAACTCCCCACGATATGACTTTAGCCTACATAACCTAGCCTATTTGTTACCGTTCATCGTGGCATTTGCTGAGAAACAAATAGGCCTAGTTCGCAACACACGCTGCTGAACTTGAATCAAACATTCTTTAGAACACAGCTGCTGATCAACCGTCTGCTTTCACGTTTGAATGAAGTTCCAGTCCTTGCGTAGTGATATGAAAGACATTAATCAGTAGCACAAAACCCGTTGCCATTGACAGCGGTGATTAAATGCTTTGCCGGTGATTCATGTAGATTTAACATAGGCCCGAACGTTGGGAAGGCCCATTCATGTGAATGGAACGTTCTGCAGCACTCTGAAGAGCCGTGTAATAAGATAATATATGGAATGTTAAAACCTTGTGGGGCGAACTATGATGCTGATAATGGAACTCTTTTGAAAGGGTCTATACATTATCCCTCAGGCTACATAACAATCAGGACTACCTCACACAGGAGCTATGCATGGAGAGGTCTGTGATCCAGGCCTCCTCACTGGTACAATTACTTCCACGTGTGGGTTTGTCGCAGAGACTCCTATTTGTACTTTATCCATTAGGATGTATTCATGGTTGCCCAAGAGCGCCATCAATGTTTATGCGCACAATGAAAGTGGAGCGAGAGAGAAGCGATTTTTTTGTCCTTTCTCCCTGTTCGCTTGCTCGCTCTCTTTCTCTGAGCTTCTGGGAAAGCTCAGTCGGACTTTATTTGGCGACTCGAAACAATTTATTAGCTGAAGGCAGAGAGTGAACAGCTGCATAAGGGAGAACTATGAAAATGGGAACATCTTAACTCCACTCTCTCTATGGCTCCCACCCCCTCTCTCTCTCTTTCTCATTCCCTCTTTCTTTATCTCTCTGTACCTTGCTCCTTCTCCTCAACACTTCTTCCACAATCTGGTCCAATGGTACGAGGGGGCATGATGGAAAAAATTAGGTCATGTTGTTCACTTCATAAATTAACAAATGAAGTTGGAGTTTTGTCTGTCGTCTGATTCTGTGGATATTAGATAAGACTGCGAGATAAGAACAAGTCACAGCAGGAACCATAACAGCACGTTTTGTTTTTGATTGTCTTTTTACAATGAAGTGCATATCAATATGCCCTTTATCCTATTGTATGATATTTCATATCATAAGTCAATGTACTAATATTTTAATGATGTGCTTTCTTGCAGAGAAAGTTACCAAATACTGTGATGAATCTGGCTATTGGTTCCAAAGTCCTTCTGTCAATAGGACCTGGGCTCATTGTCTCGCGTATCCAAAAGACAAGCTCAAAATACAGCAGGTAAATTTAGTGATTTTTTCACGGGTTTCTTTGGTAACATAAAGTCATAGATTATTTGGTTTCCCCTGGATGTGGTCACTCTCCCTGTGTCTAAGCTGTTTACATTGGCCCATAAATTGCAACAGAGTATATCCACCCTTGGTTCTCTGGAGCCCAACCCAAATGCTGTGGAGGAAAGGACAAAAATTATGGACGGCCAATACAAATGCTTTGAGAAGATGAACATGGATCGGCCGTACAACAAGTCAGGTATCAGTACCACTCTCACACAGCATGGCACAGCAACTACAGTGTCAGCTGCGGTTCCCAGTAGAGGTAGAAAAACATGGCTTCAGGAAGTAAAAGTCCAGGAGAACTATGGCACAAGCGGCAGGTTCCCGACTACATACAGGGCCAAATGCCCACGATTCCGGTCAGCGATCATTTCCCAATCCCACTCCTAACTCTCTCTCCCATTAATTTCCTTTCACTCTCAACTTTCCTATCTTCCTCAACACAAAATGACCTCCAAAATATTCAAAAGTAAAAACCCTACCATGTTCTACTCCAACAGGTAGTTTCACTAATTACCTCATCTAGCCAACTGAAGAGGTGTCATAATTAGAATCAGTAATACAAATACAAAAACAGATCTTTTATTCTCTGAAACAGTCTTATTTCGCTCTATTTCTTGTTCTCAGCACTTGCTGTCCCATAATGTTGTATGCTTGGTGCTTGACTGTTGCAAAATTTGGTTGTGGCAGAGAAATTTGTAAAGACTTCTTCTGGTTCTGGTTTAGGACTGTTCTGCAACCGGACTTGGGATGGGTGGATGTGCTGGGACGACACTCCAGCTGGTACCTACGGCATCCAGAACTGCCCCAACTACTTCCCAGATTTTGATCCCACTGGTAAGAGCTCTTGGTTGGTTTCATAGTTTAGTATCAAGTAGTATCAAATCTAGTTTGTTTGTTTCTATTTAATTATATAGGTAGAAGTGTTTTTATCTCCTATTTTGGTTCAATAGTGGTTTAATATGTCTTGTAGAAGGGCAAGCATGGTCTATTTCTATACAGTTTTATGAACATAATAATTGACAAAATGCAGGTAATGCTGGAGGGACAAACAGTCTAATCTTACAGAGCTTTCTAGACATAATATTTAATTAAATGCAGGTAATTCTTTCTAACCTTGATAAAGTGGAATAATTTACTCACACATGTCTGTATTGTCAAGAGATATACAGTAGCCCTGCTCTGAGTTTTAAGTTTTAATTAAAGCTCATATAGATGAGTGGGTGCCCCACCTCCACCTCCACCCATACCCTACTCCAAATCAAATACTGTGAGAGAAAAAATAATAATTAGAGAATTAAATCCTCCTCTATTTGCCTTGCTACTGTAGAAAAGGTCACCAAATATTGCGACGAGCATGGGAATTGGTTCCGGCACCCTGACACAAACAGAAGCTGGTCCAACTACACGCTGTGCACAGCGTACACGTATGGCAAAGTCAGGGTAAGACACGGCGATGTTTCTCTCCTCTCTGCTTTTTCTTCTTTTCCCGGTTGCAGAACGCATAACAAAGAACAACGTCTAAATTCAAGCACTGAGAAACCACGGCGACGGAGGCAAACAACTTTGTGTTTCTCCGAGCCTCTATAAAAAGCTGTGGTAATGGGAAAAGATGTGCTGCCGCTGCCCCTGGGGTGTGTGTGTGTGTGTGTGGGTGTGTGTGTGATTGTTTGTCTTGATGAGAATGGGACACAGCGCTCCACATCAGTGTGACAGAGCATCAGCAGTGCTCCCTGTGTGACTGAGAACATTTCACAGATTCAGACACAGTGATCAATGACATATTGATTGAGCTCTTGCTTGAATATTTTATTGATAAAGAATTCATTTAGAGGACATCCACATGTGGATATTTGATAGCATACTAGGTGGTTGTGGGAACACAGAATTAATTTCATGGTAACACCTCAGTAATCAAACTAGAATTGATACAACAAATATTTTATGTTTATAATACAAACACTCAATTTGATTAGTGCCAGTGAGACCCATGGCAGTCAACTCTGCGTGCATAGTGCCTGGAAGAGGTTGCATGAAATTATACAAGATTTATTACCACTAATCTTATTGTTCAATTAAGTGCAGTGTGCCAGATTGATAAATTGCTGTAACATGCTTATTACATGCTTGTACTTGTTCTTGTGCTTGTAATTACATTGTAATAATGGTACGATAATTTACAGAACACTCATTGGAGATTGTGTTTTTAATTTTTTATTTAATTCTTTGAAAACTATGATCTATTTATGTTTTGTTTTTCGTCCTTTGAAACAGTTTCATGCCCAGACGACTTCTGTAGTATGCTTTCTCTTAGTTTGTCAATCCATTTTAAAATCCAGCGTCCCTATCGTGCTTGTTCCTTTTTTAATTCCTAGTCTGTCTGCCAACAGAGATCTGCCTCGTCTGATTCTGACCTGTAAAAATAAAAAATAAAAAAAAAAGATAAAAAAAATCAGTCTATTGAGAGAAGCAGGGATACGATTTCAATCAGTTTCCCATTTAATGAGACACAAACATAGACTGTGAGTTCATGTTTTTAAACATGAAAGCCCCTTTCAACATAGATGTGACTACTATTCCTAATCAAGTGGATATATCATCTGCAGTAATAATATTCATTAATAATTTGTGATAACGTGGCAAGCAGCTGGGAATGCACAGCTGTTAAGGCAGCCCGTTTGCATCTGATTGCATCTGTTCATTTTTACATAGGTCTACAATGCAATCTTTTTACATTTGCATTTAGAAACTGATCTCAAATGCTGCAGCAAGCACAGTTGATTGGAGAACATTAGCATGTCTAGTCTGACTAAAATCACCCGGTATAGCCCTGTGACCATGTTATATCATTATGGTAACCACGGAAGGAGCTCACAAAGCTAATTTGCCGCTAACTTTGTTGGTTGACTGTGACACCACACACCAGGGACTAATTATCTTTGTTCGACCCAAACACCTTTTAGTCTTTTAAGTGCCTCTCACACCTACAGATTTCACAGGGCTCTGTCAGAGTGGCTGTCAAAGTGTGCCTGTCCTTACTGACAGATTTTACCAGCAGAGATACATTTTGACACAGAACTATGTTAAACTGTGATAAAGTAAGATTCATTGAATTATAGAGAGTTAGAGGAGATTATGGTATGTTATGAGCAATGTATGTTATGTTATGAATTTATGTGCTGTTACGTTATTTTCTGGGCTAATACTTCTATCATCAGACTTCCTCCCTATACTATTGTCTGCTCATGATTTTAGTTTCTTATCTATTATAGTTGTACCTGCTGAAAATCTGCCAAAGGGTGCAGAACCTTCTATCATGATGTGCAAATACCACTGATAAAAGGTTCTGTCTCTGTCTCCAATGCTGAAAATTCATGTTCTATTTCTGTTTTTCAGATGGTGTACGTCCTCTACTACATGGCGGTGGTTGGCCATTCTCTCTCCCTGGTGTCCCTCCTGATCTCCCTGGCCATATTTTTCTATTTCAGGTGAATGTTTATTTTTAATTCCCCCGAAACACGGAACGTTTCTCCACAGCTGCCGCTGAATTATGCAAAGGGACGACTCGCAAAGCCTCCACCTAGACTCTTTTTTGTTTGGTATTTCGGTTTGTTCAGATCAGAAGTCATAAAAAAATGATAATGACCTGGTTTTT
Source organism: Alosa sapidissima (assembly GCF_018492685.1). NCBI lineage: Eukaryota > Metazoa > Chordata > Actinopteri > Clupeiformes > Clupeidae > Alosa > Alosa sapidissima. Next base: position 14,485,496 of record NC_055977.1, read on the forward strand.
CTCATGCAACTTGCATTGCTCCGGCTGGCGACTTGACGTTTTATCGTGATGACATCTCTCCTATCTCTCAATCTGTCTCTCGGCCCTAAATGCAACCGATGGCTAATTTGCCGTCTCTGCGAGGCAAAGGATGGGGATGGGGAGAAAGAGGTGGTGGTGGGTGGTTGGCGGTGAACCATTTTATTCAAAGTGCAATAGCTCCTGGCCCCAGCCAACTGGCGCCATGGTGTCGTGATTTACCGCTACGCATTAACTGTTGTCATTCATCACCCGAACCCAATTGAAATTGGATTGAAAAGATGGATCGACGTTTTGTTTGACGCCATTGGCAGTGACACACTCTCAGACACACACAAACAAACACACACACACACCTGTGGAGATCTCCATGGAGAGGCAGAGAGAATTATTTTTGTCAAGTTATGACTTTGAATGGAGGTGATTATTTCTGCACAGCCATCAGCCGCAATGATTTCCATTTCATGTCCTTGCCTGAATGACTTAGTTTGCATGTTGACGATGGAATGTATACAACATCTCTCTGGTCAATAAAGTTTCTAATGGCAGTGAGAGCTTCTATATCACTCCAATTTATAAACATTGTTGATTTATTGGATGTGAAGGAGACTGTATGTATTGTGTTTGAGTGTGTACATTTCCTCCTAAAAGTATGTCAAACACATGTCTCATATATTTCAGCCAGTTTCTCTGGCTTTCTAGGGTTGCTCTGAGTTTGTCCATCTATCCTGTGTTTGGTAATGCTGCCTGTCCATGAGAATGAAATTTGCTACTATGGTGGTAACTGTGACTGCCTTGAAAGTGGTGCCGCTGACAGGTTTTCGGTTTCCTCCATTTCATGCCAGCTTAGCTCTGCCTTCAGAACGCCATCAGCATCCCTTCACTGGCATACTTCGGAGGGCTCAAGGTATTTCATGGCTCTGTCTAATGACTGGGAGAGATGGGAGATGGTTAAAAGGCCCGCTCTGCTACATAACTAGTACTCCCCGCCCTTTGATCACCGTACACATATTTATCTGATGGAGTTTCTAATTTCAGAAACAGGCAAAGGGAAGTGGAAAAATTGGGTTGTAAATAGTAGCTGCGGAGAGGGTTGTTTTGTGAAGGTCAATCACTTCAAAGCTAATGAGGGCTCGTTGGCGTATTCAGACTCACCAGAAGTCTTGCTCTTATTCCTGAAGTCGGCACTTCAGAATTAGCTGGCGGGTGGGGGTTGTCAAGCAGGTAGGCTAATTAAAAAATATTCTGTGAGGCTAAAATATGATCCCTGTTTTTTATCTAATTTAGCCTTATGTACGTGTGTAGTATCACAAATTACTGTGCATGTTCATTGTGTCTCAATTCGCAAAACAAAGCACTGATTAGGTCCACATTTTTCTTGTGCTATATATTGATATATTAATGTTCTCCTAGTACTAAAACGCGGTGGGTTGAGTAACAGCCGTGTTTGTGGGCCCTAAATCCGAGCAAAGATTTTGTAATCAGCAGCCATTTTATAGCAACTCGTAAATATACAACTTAGATGCATGATACAGGTGTAGCTGCCTAATCCAAAAGATGTGTAACAGTAAACTAAGCCCATTTGTCAAACATTATTTTCCATTGATATTTAAGTCCAAAATGCGTAGTGCAAAAAACAAGTCCTGCTTATAATTTCCCAACCAATTGCTGGGCAACAATTTTGGTCTCAGAAGTGCATACTTTTATGACAATGGCGTGATATTGAAGGCCCAGTATCCTTAATTGGCCAGGGTTTAAATTCGAGATCTAACCATTTCCAGATGTGAAGTTTACTGAGGTATGAGACGGCATACAGCTGGGAGTTTCTCCCTTTATTTATTGCACCAGTTAAACATGGCCAGATTCTCTTTAAGAATACTTCGGCCTGTGTTGGAAAAACAGTGCCTCTGTTTCAGACCCGATTAATCTCTCCCCAAAGATGTGTCCACTTCGGAGTGCGATTGTTTGGGTGTGGTGGTGAAAAGAACACATTATGATTTGGCAATCGGAACTAGTCTCGCTGGGTACAGTATATCAATTTTTGGTGTGCAAATTAATTTTGGTGTTTTAATTGTATTCCATGAAGAAAATCACTTTGTGCTCATCTAGTCTATGATACTCTGAAAGATTACCAAGATTACAAAGGTAACATGAGGAGAGTAACATGAGAAAACAAAAAAATTCTGCTATGATTTGCATACATTCAAATGACACAAAGCATTGGTTCCAAGCTCTTAATATTTAATCTTGTGTAGTTATGCATGCAAACATTACAGGTATATATAATTTATTAATCATAAACTGCTTCTGATTTACTAATGGGATTTTTGACAATAGAGCTACTGTGTGCTCCCATGAAATGAAATTTGTATGAAAGATTTATTTATTTCAACCCAACTTGAAGTTTATTCCTTGTCTCTAATCTCACCCTTTAGTTTAGAATATATGTAATTTCAGAATGTATGTAAGAATATATGTAACTTTATGAGAGTTGTGTCTTTCCTTTAAGAGAAAATGGTTCTCGCTCAAGGATCCCTTCATCTTTGTGAATCAGGCTTAGGGATATTGTTTAATGCCTCATCTCTTTCCTCACTGGTCTGAGAAGTTTGCGTCTGATAATGTCATTACAGCGGTTCCAGCCAGACTCATTCTGTCCATTTTGTTATTTATTGTTCTGTTTGCTTCACTGAAGCCTCTCAAGTCGATGTGGAGTCTCAGGATGATACGAGATACTATAAATTAATGGATTTTTATTGTCAGATGCAAAACAATCAATAACCCTAATGTGACACAAAACATTTTGATTATCCACAGTGGTGAGGTCATCCATCGTTGAGGATTTATTTTCAATAATGGTGAACTTTTCTTGTGCCACGCAGTGCAATCAATAAATATTTGAAAGGGTAACACAGTCCGCAGGCAGACCTATGACAGTCTATTGTCTTGATGATGTTTTCTTTTTAATTAGTTCAAGAAAGACCCAGTGTTTGCTGTTCCCACACTGCTATTTCCCACAGCCAAATGGATTTCTCCAATTATCCAAAAAATCGCTCACTTAGCATTTACTTTCACACATCAGGCACTGTCATGACATCTCTCTCACAACTCATTGTCTCTCTCTCTCTCTCTCTCTCTCTCTCTCTCTCTCTCAGGAGTCTAAGCTGTCAGCGGATTACACTGCACAAGAACCTCTTCACTTCCTACGTGCTCAACTCCACCATTACCATCATCTATTTCATATGCGTGGTCAACAATCCTAAAATGATGGCACATTATCCTGTAAGTTGCTCTATTTTCTCAGAAATAACCCTTTTTAACAAGTTACAAATGTGCTCTTAACTTTCTAACTATTATGTCATAAGAAATGCGTGAGCATGTAGAATTAAGTCAGCAGTTGGGACGGTGTAGATTTGTTTCGATTTAGGTTGATTTCATGCACGTGACAAGACACAGCTACCGTTCATTTCTACTGTTTTGTAAAGTTCCTTTAGATTTGTGGACAGTCCACACACATCTTTGCCTACAGTACATACATTTGAGGCGAAGATTATCACTCCTCCCTACATATACTGCTCTACAAAAGTTGTTCGTAATTCAGTATATGGATAACATATTTTGTGAATACTTTGCATTGAAAAGGAACACAACCAGGAATGGATATTCCATTAAATTAAACATTTGAATGAAATTACAATGTAGAAAACACTTTGGATTCAACAAAAAAGGCACAATTGGCAGCTATTAGATCTTCACAGACTTTAGCTGAACATTTTGTTCAAGTCATTGAGACACTGGGATGTGCGGTCCAGTTCTTCCTATGCTAGCTCAGTCAGAGCATTCCATGACAGACAACACTCCAGTTCAGACTTAAGTTTCCACTCCTGATAGGATTTCCAAAGCTTGGAGGTGTGCTTGGGGTCATGCTGTCAGGTTGGAAAGAAAAGCTGGACTGATACACGCTGTGGTATCTATGCTGATATTCTCTAGAGGTAATACAGAAACTTTTCATGCTTCCTAAAATATCTCAAGATCAACACACGCTCCATGCATCACAGGCGGTGATGAGGGAACAGATGTCTAAAATCTCCTAGCCATTTCAATGTCCCGTGTAAAACTGTCTACTGTAGCCAAACAATTGAATTTTTTTTTTTTATTTGCTAAATCCCATGTCAAATATGATCACCACTTAAATCTATTAAGGGATTGTTTCTCATGTTCGGTGTAAGCTGTGCGAACCGTTTTCCATAGGAACACAATGAAACAGCATTAAAACAATCAATGAGTAATCCACTCTCTAGCTGGAGCCGTATACTTTGTCATTCTGGCATTTTTTTTATTTCTCTTAATACTAGTAGTCATATCATAAATGTATTCAGATATGGAATCCAACATTTCTGTAGAAAAACTTAACGATGATGAGGTGATAAGGTGCCAGTCTGATTTAAATGAAATATCATAATAATATTATAAGGCATAAGACATTTGCGATGTACCCGTGAGCTATACTGATATTATTTTAAAACTACAGTCTCCAAACTTTCGCAGGACCTTGAACATATTTTATTCCAAGTACCATATGGTTTTGGAGGTGGAGAGAAACATTCCTCAAAGTCTGACATGGAATTATAAATCTGTCAGACTGGAATGTGAGTTTAACTACCTCAATTGGTCCTGATGCTTCCTAAAGCAGATTGTCCAAAAATAGTCTTAAATTCTGAAATAAAATGGCTTGAAATTACAATTCTGATATGTTTGGTCCACCTTTATCCATATATATATATATATATAATGGAATGAATGAATATATATATATTTTATTTATTTTATTTGAGCTACCCCTCTGTTTGTTCAGCGCTGTGAGATTCTGCTTGCAATGCATTTAACAATACTACCTTATTCACAATTATTTTAATTCATTCAATAGTCGTCTAAAGCGTGAATGAACAAAGTGAAGCGCATGAATAAGGGATGCTCTGCGGGAGCTTCTCCGGTTATAATTAGATCGTTTGACACGTTACTCGGTAGCCATCGGAATAAAACAGGAACAGAAACGAAATTCCAGTCGGATCTGATCCATCATTCCTCTGTGGTCTCGAATGCTGATACCGTCACGTTTCTCACCTCGCCTTAATCCCTCTGGCACAGTCGGACCTCTGTCTTCGCTCAGATCCGTCATCCCGCTTTTGTGCGAGACGGCCGGAAAGAAATGACTGCAGTGGAAAATAATCAAATAGAGATGTATCAGCACGAACACTAGAAGTGGCCCCTGCCAGTGTATTCTCTCTGTGCGTGTGTGTGTGTTTTTTTTTCTTTTATGTTATGGCCAAGCTACAGAAGACAAATTGCTTTTGGATGCCAGAAATGGATTCCAAGAGCGAGCTAGTTGAAAAAGACTATGGCTGGAATTTAATCAGTCTTTTTATTAAGTTTGTTACATTTTCTTTTTCTACTACCTAAGCTAATATTTAGAAAAACCTAAACCCGATTAGAAATACTTGAGATTGAGAACCCACCTCGTTAATCTTAGTTTTGAATAGTACTAGTTAAAGTGAATAATGCACTAACTCATATCACAATTTCGACTTGATCAATATTTGTTTGAGTGCTGTTGCTCGTGTTTGCTACATGTGTTGTTTTAGGAAGCTGCACGCCTTCTCTGTTGGTGGTAGTCTGGCTCTGAGTCTTCCAGAGATTTATGGCTACACTAGTGTCTGGTCTGTCCATCAGACTACTCTTCCATCGCCCTCTCTCACTCTCTCTCTCTCTCTCTCCCTCTCCTTCTCTCTGTCTCTTCCCCCTTTTTCTTTATCTGTGTGATTGAGCTTCTGGTGGATAGACATAAACATGTCCCTGAGACTGGGGTTAAGTCCAGATGGAAGTGGAGTGTGTGATTTATGTGCTGAAGGTGTAAAATGAAGATTCTGTCCTCAACTCCTCCTCATGCCAGCAGAAACAATATTGGCCATATTTCTCATGTGGTACATTAAAGGTTATAAAAAGCATAGCATCTTATTGACGCTCTCTCATAGCATATATCTCATATATACAGTTGAGATTAATGATGGTCATTTTTCTCTGACCAATTACATTTTGCTGGATCATGCAATGTGCTCCATTTTAAGTATATAGGTGGATATAGGAATTGTTTATGGTTGGATACAGGAAGAAGATTGCACAGGTGGATTAACAAGATTACTTGTTATTTAGGGGGCAGTTTGGTTTGCAGTGTTGTTTGACTTGTATATCCAGTCCAGATGGGGATGTATGACTTACAAACAGAATGTAGACACAAGCGCTCGACTGCTTATGAGAGTGTTTTACATTTCAGGTCTATAAACATAAACATAAACAAAAAGATAGATAAACAAATTATAAACAAATAGCTCATGAACAAAAGAGAGCCAAATGACTTTTCCAGTTTTAAATAAACAAACAAGCATCCAAGCAAACTAAAGGGAGAAGAGGGGAAAAAGATGTTAATGGCTTGCTTATTAACCATATGGCAGAACAGTTTGCTGAATGAGTGATAGAACTCAGGAAGCCAGCGTAACCTGGCCTCAGGGACAAAAGACTAACACCCTCCACAGCAGCCCCTCATTAAATCTCCACACAGCCTCCCGAGCAGCAGCAGCAGTGCCAGTGACAGCATCACACATAACAAGGGGCCCAAGCCACAACACATACGCACACAGCCACTCAACGGGGAGAAATAAAGTATGCCTCTGCAGTATTTCTACATTTGAAATGCTCGTTAAGTTGTTTTTATTTTTGGCCTTTTAAGTTTGATACGGCAGTGAAGAGTGACCAGGAAATGAGCAGAAATAGAGATTGTAAGCAGATTCGGGTAATGACCTCAGGTTGGACTCGAACCCGAGGCCCCGTGGGCACTGAGCCCATATGTGGTAGAGAACACTGGCACTACTACAGGGCTCCGTCCAGTCCTCTTATCGCAACATGTCAATATTAATTATAGTAATTAGGCTAGGCATGAATGTGGTGGTCAATATTATGGATCTTTTTAATAATTTTTCTTTCATGATTTTTTGAAATGACCACTTTCCTAGACACTCACAATTTTAAAACACTATTTCATAAATGCAGTCATGACTGAAAAAACAAGCCCACTCTTCCAACCAACATTGACTGTGATTACAGTACTTGCCTATCCCACAAACATTTGTCTTGGTTGTTATCCCTCCCTGCCATCTTTCAATTGTAGACATGTTTCATTTTGTCTAATCCTGTGTCTGGAACCTGCAGACACATGTGGGGAAAAAAACAACAACAACAGCAGCAACAGAAAAAATGAAACAAGTAGCAGCGTTGAATAAATTGTTGTGCTGTTGTTGACCTTCAGCGGGGGCCTGCCTGCAGTAGCAAGGTGGTGAATATGAGTCATTTGGCCGCTCCTGTCTTATTCAGCAGCGTTTAGAGACAGCGGCCTGCTGCGAGAAACAAGTGGCTCAACTGGCCACTGGGAATTGAACTCTGTCGAAAAGCCGTCAAGTTTCGACAGGCAGCTTGCTAAGGAGGTCAACAAACGTTGGCACTGGAACAGGTCAATGAGCGGTTAAAACACATGCTAGCATATGAGTCTGGGATTTAAAAATGGAAATGAAATGGCATTTGACGAACCATCTACAGGGATCTGTCCGCCATTAAGGATTGCACAGCTGTGCTCACAGGCTAATGGAGATTATATCTAGATGACATTGTTATAAATTTGGTTTGGAGTCACCTGATTTAAACCTCACAATTACATTTAATGTTGACTTAATAACACCTCTATAAAATCATAATATTTAATGACATTGTTTCTATTTTCCCTTCTAAAACCCTCTAAAAATGTTAAGCGGTGCAAAAGCAAAGGTCAAATAGAACCTCTATGTGCACTGACATCCACTGACAGATGTGAATGATGTTGCCTTTTTTCCTCTCTCCATCCCTCTCTCTTTTACCCCTCTCTCTATTTCTCCTCCCTCTTTCTCTCCTTCCCTCTATCTCTGTATCTGTCTCTCTCTGCAGATGAGTTGTAAGATGCTGCAGTGCTTGAACTGGTACCTGCTGGGCTGCACATACTTCTGGATGCTGTGTGAGGGTGTGTACCTGCACACGCTCATCGTGGTGGCCGTGTTTGCTGAGGAACAACACCTGTACTGGTACTACCTCCTAGGATGGGGTGAGTCTCTCTCACATAGACACGCACACACTCACACGCACATACTCACGCACGCACGCACGCACACACACACACACACACACACACATATACACACATACACAGACACAGACACAGTCCCGCTGGCTGGGATGAGTCACTGACACACAGTTCTCTGGGTGACTACTTTCCCCATCCCCTCCCCTGTCACACGGCCACCTTCCTCTCTTTCAGTCCGATCTGTTTTATTCAGTATCCCCGTAAAGCCCCTGACTCCTCCTGCTGTGAGTGATGTCTCCCGTCTCCCACGTAATCACGAGCATGTGTGACACTCGACATGGCAACTTAGAGTAAGTCAAGTGACTGGAGCCCTTCTCCTCTGACCCCATGTCTCGACATGCCTTCCGCATAGTCTGATTTACTGCACAGAAGTAAGTTTACTGCCTTTACACCATGTTTTCGCACACATAGACACACACACACACACACACACACACACACACACACATAGAGAGAGAGATTCAAACATCTGCACACTCAAAGAGCAAACACAATGCTGAACAAAAGGAAGGAAAACTAATGAGGATATGAATGCCAAATCAGCTTGGAGACACACACATACACACACACACACCAACGCAAACAAACAACCGTAGCGATGTGATTTCAGAGGGCCACTTAATGCCAGAGGTCACACTTAATGCCTCCGCCCCGGCGTTTATGCCATGTCTGTTTACTGTACATAAATCAGCTTTAATAGCCATTCAGGGTTGCTCTTAAATGTCTCTGTCGGCGCCCCCTGTGTTTGCATGGGCCGCCCGCTACTACTGCTGCCAGTGCCTTTCAGATAAGTGGCCAGTCAGTGGTGTCGCCAGCCATTGGTGGGCCGCTATTACAGATGGTGCGGCGATAACCTTGGACAGTATCAGTCTCAGCTCAGGCAGGACAGAGAGAGAGAATAAGGGAGGGAGAGAGAGAGAGAGAGAGGGAGGGAGGGAGGGATGGAGGTTGGGAAGAGGACGAGCAATGGACAGGCAGAGTTACATCTGTGGACAGTCTGCTGGGCAGTCAGGCCTCATTGGGTTTTTAAAAGCGAGCCGTCCGGTCTCATCTGTTTATGGCTGGCGCTAAAAATAAAGGGGCTAACGTAAATGTTGTGCGCGGCCCTAATGATTAATTACTCTCATCATCAGTGGAGAGCTGTCAGCATGAAAGCAATTGATCCCGGGCAGTGGACAGAAACGGAGAACAGTTTATGAGTCCATCCCAACACGGATAGTTTGAAACAGGATTTTTTTTTAATGCCAGTGGGCTGACTAGAGAGTTTTTGCGGTTCAGCAACACCACCACTGTGGTCGCAGTAAGTCTCACAGCACCATTTTGAGTTGCTGCACCATGTTGTGTGGCCTGGACACTGTGCAGACTTTGCAACTTTGTATTGGATTTGTACCTGGGCGATGCGCCAGATGTTTTAACATTGTGGTTGGTGGCGACTCACGGTTTTAACTGCCATTTTACTTTCATTGTGACATTGATGCTTTGAATGTCACACTAACAAGACTTCTCCTTCATTCTTCTCCTTCCTCCTCTCTCTCTTTTTCTCTCCCTCTCTCTCTGTTTTCCTTCCCTCTTCCTTCTCTCTTTTTCCCAATATAGGATTCCCCTTGGTGCCTACAGTCATCCTGGCCATCGCCAGAAAACAGTACTTTGATGACCAGTGAGTCCACTTCCACAGCCTCCTCCTTGAAACAAGCTAAACATGCAGAGCTGAGCTGAGCTATAATGAATTCTCTGTCTGTCTTGTTTATTTATTTGTTTGTTTGTGTTTGTTTGTTTCCACTCCCTGCCGTCTAGCTGTTGGCTAAGTTTAGAAACCCATCTGCTTTATGTGGTGCACGGACCTATCGTGGCAGCGTTGCTGGTGAGTCAGACCCCATTCCTTTCCACGTTTACGGAGGCAAACCCATTATCTGAAATGGTCGCTCCAGTACCGATGTAAAACTGCTTACCCATAGTACCAGCGTATTATTCTTTTTGTGACGCCGTTAATGGCTTTGACCTGTAGTTTGTGTACAGCAGGAAAGAAGACTTTTAATGACTTATCCAGCTTTTATGGATCCCTCTGAGAGCCATGTTTGTACTCATAAATCATTTTTCAGGTGCAGGTGTGTTTTTTATAGTTGGCAAATGTCCCTGTTAAAATGGGCCCTCACAGGCATAAATGGGCTTGGTAAAGACAATCATAGATCATCGTTGTCTTCTCCTTCTCCTTGTTCTTCTTCATCATCTTCTTCTTCTTCTTCTTCTTCTTCTTCCCCCTTTCTCATGGTTCTTCCTTTTCCTCTACTTCTTCACAACTGCCCTTTTTGCTTTTTCTTTTCATTTTCATTTTCTTAATTTCCCTCTTATCTTCTTCCTCTATTTTTTCCAATTCTTCTTTTTTAATCTTCTTCCTCCTCTTTCTCTTCCTCCCATTCTTCTTTTTCTTCTTCTCTTCCTCTTCCTCTTCCTCTTCCTCCACCCCACCCCACCCCAGGTGAATCTGTTCTTCTTGCTGAACATCGTGCGGGTTCTGGTGACCAAGCTGCGGAACACTCACCGGGCCGAGTCCAACATGTACATGAAGGCGGTGCGGGCCACGCTCATCCTGGTGCCGCTGCTGGGCATCCAGTTTGTCATCCTACTGTGGCGACCCGAGAACCGCCTGGCCGGCGAGATCTATGACGTCGTGATCAACATGCTCACGCACAACCAGGTGAGAAAGGCCGATAGATTAGGCAGGCAGAGCAGATGTAGGACACACTGGACTTGAGATATCTACGATGTTGTCAGGAGTTGTCCACCTGCCAGGTCTTTGTGTGTGTGTGTGTGTGTGTGTGTGTGTGTGTGGTGTGTGTGTGTGAGTGTGTGAGTGAGAGAGAGAGAGAGAGAGAGAGAGAGAGAGAGAGAGAGAGAGAGAGAGAGAGAGAGAGAGAGAGAGAGAGAGAGAGGAGAGAGAGAGAGAGAGAGAGAGAGAGAGAGAGAGAGAGAGAGAGAGAGAGAGAGAGAGGAGAGAGAGAGAGAGAGAGAGAAAAAGTCACTCTTAGGAAAGAGAGTGTTTGAGATTGATGCAAATGAAGGAGTGAAAGAGAAATGTAGACTGAGAGATTTTGGAAAGACATAAGGGGCAACTTTTATTGTAATCATAGTATGTTGAGAAGAGAGAAACTTCACAGTAATCCTATGTTTGTTTTTGTTAGTTGCATGTATTTGCTAATCAAAATAGCTTGTGAAACCAGGAGAAGGAGCTCCAGCCTCCCACTCCCATCTGTAGCTGCAGTAGGCGAGAGGAAAGTGTTTCCTTTTCCTCACTTGTTGGCCCTTTGAGGCCTGTGCATCAGGACTTGATACTCACATTTCCCGTTTTGAAACACCCAAAGCCCTGTCAAGATGAACAAGACCAGGCATTAGTCTCAGCCAAATAATCACTTCTCTCTTCTACGCCTCTCTCCTCAGGGACTGCTGGTAGCGACAATATTCTGCTTTTTCAATGGAGAGGTAAGCAACACTGTTTGCCTATCAAAAGCCCCTCAGCAATCACATCACATCAAATAAATGCAACATTACACAAGCCATATTTCCACAAGGTATAAGGCAGTAGCTGTGTGGTGCATCTCATAGTGAATTGTTGCTTCATGCATACTTAAGTGAATAGCAAAGTCCCTTGTCAACACTTGGCATAACATGGGCTTGATGCAAATTTAGAGACTCGGTCTCTGTTCCTCTGTACATAGCAAACTGAATACGTCAACACACATTGCAGTATAGACTTGATGCAATGTAGTGACGCAGCCTCTGTCTCTATATATAGAGAATTGACGGCATAGAAGTTTGCTCAACCATATCGCTTGTTTGTTTGTTGTGTTGGTGTGTTGTGTGTATGAATGAATGGATGGATGGCGTGCTCTGTGCAAGAAGCCTCGCTGAGGCAAGAGCCCTGCTGATGCATGAAGCCACTGGTCAGTCAAGCATTCAGTCAGACTGTTTCTGGGTCAGGTCTCGACCAGGCTCTCTGTACCTGTGTCATCAGATGTTACATGCCCTGCCCAAATCCACAGTGACAGCGTGTTGTGGCAAACGAGCACTGAGCTTCACCTCGTTTAGCTTCGGCAAGGGGGCCGGTCGTATGTGTGTGTGTGTGTGTGTGTGTGTGTGTGTGTGTGTGTGTGAGGAAGTGGAAGGTGACTAAGGGCCGCAGATGGGCAATACATTATGACACATCTCAGAGGGACGCACTGGTACAAGCCCCATTGGCGGGATGGCGCACACACACACAAACACACACACACACACACATTTATATACAGATATATACACAAATGCACACCCTCACAAGCATGCATGCAAGGTCGCAAACATTCAGAATTCTCACCTATATAAGTTAACACACATGCCTGTTAACATGCACCTGCAGCACACACACCATCATGCACTAATAATACATACTACTAACACATAATTTCTGAGTAGACCTGCATGTAGGTCTCATTCGCTATTCACCTCATGTAGATAAATATTCCCACACACACACACTCTCACGCAATCTGACTCACATACTCACACAGGCTCATTAAAGGCTTTCAGGGCCAGGGGTCGATGGGGCAGGCCATGGAAAATATGGATCACTTGGGTCACTAACACCCAAAAACACAACCATTCAGAGCACACAAATATGAGAAGCCTAGCGACACCATCACATCTCTCCCATAGACCCCCATTGTTAAAAGGCACCGTTGCCTGTAACAAACTAGGGGGCACAGTGTGACTCCATTCCCCCACCCTTGTTCGAACAGTGACAGTTCTGCCTGTGTGCTTATGTACTGCCAGTACCAGGCACAAATTATGCACTCAGACACAACAAAGGCCAAACTGTCTCCCCTGTGTCTACTTTGTCTTGTCTGGGGACATAAAGGACAATGTGGGGACCTCTAAAAAACAAACTAAAAACCGAATGATGCTACTCAGCATGAGGTTTTAGGTTTTGGCGAGATGTGTGTGTGCTGAATTAAACAGTGTGTTTGGCAAGGACCTGAGGAGAAGTTATGTTTTATACATGGGAATTATTTTTCGGGCGCTTGAAGAACTGGGTCAGTTATTAGCTCACAAATGAGGAGTCGCCACTCATCAGCGTCAATTGAGCCTGGTAAACAATTTGGACGTGTGCACAGAAATAGTTCAGGCTGCTCAGGATGTTTGTTTGTCTTGTTGGTTTTTGCTGGCCCTCGTTGCCTCTGCATTTGTAGTTGATGCCATTGACTACTGCCTTTGTAGTGAATGTGGCCATTGACTGATTTGTGTCTGATCATGGAAAAATAAACTGGGGGAGTTAGAGAATTGCTTTGAACCTATGATAGCTGTGATTTTATTTTTTTAATTTAGCAGAGTTCAATGTCAGTCTAGTTGGATAAACTGACAAAGGGTGCAGTGCAAGGAAAACAGTTGCAGTTGCCAAATTATCAGCAAAAATAGTCATTCAACATGGTTTTCATTATCGTCAAGTTCATTAAACCCTTGAATTAAATATAATACCAATTTCAAAATGTCTGTTAGTCCATTTTCAACCATAAAAGTAATTTCTTAGTTCATAGAGAGAATACTTTGTTAAAAACTCCAGAGCCCGTTCAGAGTGACCATATGCATGTATCGTAGGTTTTCTCCAGGAAGAGGTATGGTCTCTGGTCACTGCTCTAGTTTGGTTCAAAGCCATCACATTTTAAAGCACTAATTTGTTTTCCACAAAAGTGCTTCCTTTATGACTCCTTCCCCATCCTAACCCAAGCCTGACTGCACAAGTGGGTTGATAAAGAATGAAATAGGTGTAGAGTATAAAAAAGTTCTTCAACAAAGTCTTATAAGATCTTCTCAAAAAGCACAAAGCAACACAAAGCATGACTGATGGTGTTGGTGAGGAGTCTTTTGAGCAATAAATTAAATTGCAGCTTAGTCAGACAGGGCTTCAGTGTACTTCAGACAGGATAAATCTGAGGTAAAACTGCCTGTCGCATCCCAGCATGTCCACAAAGAGCTTGACAGCCACACGTGGGTTTTGACCATTGACTTTATCCTTTCTGAACTGTGCTGATGTGCTTGATCAAGCAAAACCTGTTTGAACAGACGAGTCACTGTGTGTATGTGTGTGTGTGTGTCTTTGTAATAGTGTTTATATCTTTATAAATGCATCATAAAACAAGAATTCATATTCATACACTAGGTTACATAACTGTGGATTTATTGTTTTTTCAAAAAAAAAATATTACAGTTGTAAAAAGGATGTTGTTTAATCAGCTATATCTATCAAAATAAAACAGATAAGCAACAAGTTCAAGAAGGAAAAGAACAGTGCCCAACTAACTTACTCACTTAAATGCTTGTAGGACTAACACCACACAGCTCCTAATGAACTACTGTTAGTGTTTTCTAAGCTAGATATCGTAACACCCCCAATTATCACCACTTTTGTTCAGAAATTCTAAAACAACGATGTTTTTTAATAACATTCGCTAAATCAACCTTACATTTTTCAGTAGCCATAGGTGTGTAGATTAGAACCAAATCTGGTTTGGTTCTTAACGGGAGCATTTACTGCCTGAAATATCCGATTTTGTTTACCACGCTCGGAGTTATAGTGCTGGCCTGATGGGTCGCCTATTTACACCGTTTCAACTGCACATGAACGGTTAGACCGAGAATTCTCGTCATGAAATTAAAATTCCACTGGAGCTCCAAGCGGTTGTGTACACGCAGCCTTACAACACTGTGTACAGCTCTTCGAGTCACGGTAAAATGTAATTTTTGGTACATAGCTAATTAAGATACACCTATGGTGTGGGTGGTTGTGTTTCTTTAGGAGTCCGCCGTCTTGGTTTGTATAGAAATGGATATTAAGTGAACTATACACGCAAGACGGTGGAAATACGGGAGTTCCGATAGTAAGTTAACTTATTTAACCTGTTAACATGGGAGCCGATATGAAAACGGACACTCCACACAGCTGACACACTCACGCCACGCCAGCAGTCTGCAGCCAGCCTAACAATCAAATTACATTTATCCTCTGACAATAGAAATTTTTTATTAATATTTTGATGCGATCAATTATTTACGAGAATTTCAGTTAAAGGTATACTATGCAGGTTTAGGTATTTCTCGTGACTTGTACCCCCTGTACACAATGAAAATGCTTTTGTTGTGGAGGTGAAGGATTAACAACAGGCAAAAACTATCTCCAAAGAGCTATATCTTCAAAAAAGGTAATGTTTCACGATTCTCGCGAGATTTGTCGGGTCGCCGTTCTTGAAGTTGCATGGCTGGTTGTCTCGGTAACGACTCATTACGTCTATGCTGTATAGCTATGCTAGGTGAACGATTCGCCTATTACAAGTTCATTTACCATCAAATTGGCTTCGTAATGGTTATATTAAAGTAAGAATATTGCATAGTGTACCTTTGAGATAGTGGACCTAACTTAATTTCATCCTATTTTTTCATTTTCAGTCTGTATCTTTTGAGTGATTTTTGAAGAATAGAAAATGAAAGTACAAACACAATTAAAGACATTTCACAAAAATATTGAATATAAGGGCAATTCCACGGAAAATGGACTTTTTGTCACATCCATAACGCCAGTGAAATGCCTTGGCATTTGTATGATGTGAATGATAAAATTCATGATATGCATTTTTTCTCATGTGCATTCTTCAGCCAAAAATAGCAAATGCTCAAATTTCATGTAATCATTCACATCATACCATACCATCACATTTTATTGCCGTTATGGATGTTACAAAAAAAAATATTTTCCATGGAATTGCCCATAAACTCTTTTGCTTTCATAAGGACAATTGATAACTCGGAGAACAGAAGGGGCCAGGCCAAGTCATTTAATGCTAATAATTGCAGTTGACTTGAAAATATGGCTGCTAAAAAGGACTTTTATTTGGAAGAAAATTACCTTACATTTATACCACAGTAATGTAACAGTGCGTGAACGTTGCCTTTTCCTGAATATATTATGCATTTATGTCATGTATGGTTTGATGAATAGGCTATCCACTCACCCATCTAGTAAAGTGTTACTTACTATTCCGAGCACCTCATCTCTGAGCAGTTCCATTAAATTCTGGGAAATGCAAAACTGTTAGGCTCATAACCTTGGCAGTATGTTGATGAATTTGCCAGTCGCTCCTCGGCTGTCTAACCCTCCAGAACCCATTGCTGTGTTCCTGTGTGTTCAGGTCCAGGGGGCGCTGAAGAGGCAGTGGGTGCAGTACAAGGCCCAGTGGGGCCAGCGCAGGAAAGAGCACTGCTCCATGCGCTCCACCTCCTACACTGCCACCTCCATCACCGAGGTGCCCAACTTCATGTACCATCACGACTGCGGAGGAGTAGGAGGGGATGGGGTCGGGGAGCAGCCTAACGGCAGGCCCGTGGAGGATTGCGAACTGGTTGCCCTCAAGTTTGGGGACACCTACACCTACACCTACGCCTATGAGAGAGGAAGAGGAGGGGGGCGAGAGGAGGCCTCCTGAACAGCAGGGGGCGCTGGTTCGTGGAGAGGGGAGTACTTGCCGAGTGTGGCCTGCGGAGTGTTGGGTTGGAGGTGTGGGGGGGGGTCATGTAATGTGGAGAACACCTAGAAAGTTCTGTGTTCCAAGCACTGCAAATTTGCCCACCACCCACCCACTCACATCCACTCTGTGTGGCTTCCCCTTTATGCCAGCCTCGGAAGCGGGTAAAGGAGTAAGGCCATGATGGATTGCAATGATGGAAAAACAAACTATAGCTTTGTGAAATGGACAACATAAGAAAAACAGAAATGGCATGTGTTGGCGTGGGTGTATGGGCAAAGACATCTCCTGAGAGACATCCAAATGGCGTGTGTTCATTTGGGTTCGTCCTTAACATGCTGCTGCTGCTGCTCCTGCTGCTTCAACTAGCATACAAACAAACAGCAACAAACAAACAAACAAACAAACAGCAACAAACAAAGGCCAAATAAATGGAATAATTGAAAGAAAAACAGAAGAGGTGTGTGTAAGCTATTTCATGACGGGACCTGATGGTCCACCACCCAGACGTTGCTTCACCCTGAACCAAAGGCTGTGGTGGCCGGTGGACCGTGTGGAGATTTCGGACCCCTCACAGAACCAAGCCAGAGCCATCAGACCACTTACAGAACCAAGCATCGGAACTGAGACTGAACACAAACACAAGTCCACCACGCAACAACATCTAGACACACACACACACTCACACACACACCACACTCCTCTGTTGGGTGAGCAGTTGAAAGTGTTACCCTGTGCCTAAGCTCTGGAATCTTGTGCATATATTCTCACCAGTTTCACCCAACATTTGTCTGCTGAGGGGTTTTCTGGGAAATTGTTCTTTTTTTTTATTCTTGACTGCTATTTTGCAACCTCAAAATAGCTTGTCTGTCTTGTGAGGCCTCTGATTGTAATGTTAGTGCAGCTGTGCTTTCAGTGTTTTTGTCTAAAAAAAAGAGTGCATGGAGAGAAAAACGTCCGAGAGTGAGAGAGAGAGACACAGAGAGAGAGAGGGAGAGAGAGAATGACATACTTCCGTATGTGTGCTGTGCATAGTGCTGGGTCGTGTAAACCCATTAAAATATAAAGAGTTAGATGGTCACAACATTGGAAATCATTGCATTGTGTAGCCTATAAAGTTGTATGTTCCTAAGCAAAGAGCTTCATTTTAGTCATTTCTGTGTGGATGTCTCCCTTCATTTATAATGTGAGTTTTTAATTATGATTTTAACAAACCAATGTTCTGTCTTTTTTATCCATATGAACGCTCATTCTTTTAAAGGGTCATACTTAAAAAGCCATTCCCATGTGTCTGTTGTCAACATGTTATCTGTATGTATATATACTCTTTTGATCCCGTGAGGGAAATTTGGTCTCTGCATTTATCCCAATCCGTGAATTAGTGAAGCACACACTAATCCCGGCACAGTGAGCTGCCTGCAACAACAGTGGTGCTCGGGGAGCAGTGAGGGGTTAGGTGCCTTGCTCAAGGGCACTTCAGCCGTGCCTACTGGTCGGGGTTCGAACCGGCAGCCCTCCGGTTACAAATCCGAAGCGCTAACCAGTAGGCCACGGCTGCCCCTATCTGGTGTGTTGAATCAAAGTCTGTAGCTAAAGGGGTTGATATCAGATGAAAGATATGACACGTAAAGGAAAAAAAATCAAAATGTGTTTTTGCACTAATTTGTGTAACAAACGATCTGAGTGAGTTTACTACAAGTGACACTACAGTATGGCAGATAGAGAATGACTCAATTTAAAGAGTGAAAAAAAAAAACTCCGGAAGAGTTGACGTACGTGACTCAATCATACGACGGTGTGTCATGCATAACTTTTGTACTAATTTTTCAAAATGTTTGCACTGAACTTTACTTGTATTGTCTTTTCATTATTGTCCTTAAGCTCATCAATTGCACAAGCACTTCAAGGTGCAGTTGTTCACTGCAAGAAAATTTACTTTGACCCCCATTGTCTTACATGGAACACCTGCGCACAGAGTGCAGGTTCTAATTCCTCTCCTCTGAATGCTACAGTACTCATACAGACCTCAAGTGATCAGTATCTAGCCCTCAGTTCACTTTTTTTCCTCAACAGTTTATTGTCCCTCTGTAAAACATGCAGTAAAAAAAAAAAAAAAAAATGTGACTGCATATATTAAGCTGGGCTCCAAGTGGTTTTAATGGTAAACAGAGGCCACTTGAGTATCTTGCCATATTCTCTTTATTTTTTAATTATTCTTTCAAGCTCTAATTTCCTGCTGTGGCAGATAATGGACAAAACATGAGAATCATAGGAATGTTTCAGAACAAGAACAACATTTTTTTTTTTTAAAGGGCTCATTTTGGTGTGAAAAGCTTCTTTAAGCATATTTTTATCTAAATGAATGATGAGTACTATTTAAATAGTATGAACACTGAGCATATGATGAAACCTGTACATTAATTACATATGTATATAAAGGAAATATACAAAGAATAGATTATGTATTTTTCCTCCAGTTTCCTTTGATGATGTAAATTATGATTCTATCTATTGTTTTGTGAAATGTGGCTCAGATTTCTTCTTTATGTTAACATACCTGTAGACCTAAGATAAAAAAAAACAACAGTGTCACCTTGTTTATGTTGATCTTTTTCCTGTTGCTGTGGACAACGGTCATTTCCCACTTCAGTCATAGTGTTCAGTGTTTATCAAACTGTCCATTGTTTATAGGGTACAGCCAGACATTTATGTTTACTTAAAAGCAAATGTATTGGTTCTTGCTCAATTTTATGAGGAACCTTATTTCTTGATGGAAAAGCGTTTGGAATCTATTTTGAAGCACAGCTAAATATTCTCAGTTGGAAACTAATTTTCGTGTGTGTTTCAATTGCCTAGGTACTCATATAATGCTTTGTTGCTATCTGTTATACTGAATTGTTCATTTAAAAATGCCAGCGTACTCCTACTAACCTGGATAACAGACGTGGCCACTCGGGCCCCTCTCTGCTGCAAAATGTAAGCAAAACTACCGCTAAAGCCAACTCACTATACAGTGCAAGGCCTGGACTAATTTAACACACCGTCAGGATAAAAAACAACAGTAGACTTGATGGCAGGAGAGTACAATTTGGCCAATACTTGACTGATCAGCCTTATGAGCCTATGTGTTTGGGGTAAGTAATATCCCATCACATCTTAATGAAGCCGTGAGGTTTTGTAAGCTTATATTGTACAGCTTTGTGGAAACACTGATGGCACCCAGTAAGAGATGGTGGTCTTTAAGGGCAGTGCACCCTTAAACTGTCAAACCATGTCTGCCGAGTAGTCTTTTACGCATCTCATGGATCCGCGTACTTGTAAAATTTTAGCACTCCATAAAGGACCAATTAGGGGTCTTAACAGCGGCCCAAGATATTTCTGGTAAG
This sequence comes from Alosa sapidissima, assembly GCF_018492685.1. Lineage (NCBI taxonomy): Eukaryota > Metazoa > Chordata > Actinopteri > Clupeiformes > Clupeidae > Alosa > Alosa sapidissima. Next base: position 14,505,664 of record NC_055977.1, read on the forward strand.
GGTGTCACTCCCGTTTAGCTTCACTCCATGCAGGTGCTGGACTGACAAACGTGCTCTGTTCCTCAGTTAGCGGCAAACTCCTTTGCGCTCCTTTAGCCTCCGTGCACACAGCATTCCACAGGGCCAGCTGCATCCCTGAAAAGAAGTGAGTGGAGGCTATAAGTAGTGGCATGTCTCGATGCTACCACTAACGCTAGCAGCAGACAACAGCGAATGCCTCAGCTCTCCTCTTTACCAAACAGCTTTGTCCTATACCAAATAGCTCATCCTACCCCAACACTATTGCAAATGTTCTTTATTTCTTTCTTCGCCTTGTTTTTGTCATTTTGTCTCCATATTTTGTATTTTTTCTGTTTTCTTCTGTCTTGTTATATTTGTTCCTGCCTTCTGTCAGAAACAAGTAGATGCAACAGTAGCCTACTTAAAACCTAATAGATTCCTGCAACTGACACTTATGCTCAATTTGAACCCCCTTTTTTCAGACGCACAGTGTCAAATTGACAATCACATCACACATCTTTGATTTCCTTTTCTCATTCTTTTTATTTTCCAATTAAAGCGGTGAAGACTATGGACTGAAATTTGTTTTTTGACACTTATGACAGTAAACACAATGGCAGATAGTTACTGTGTATGTCGGCTAAGTGTAAGATAAGGTTGTCAGTTGAAAGCTCTGTGTAAAATATGTATTCCACAATGACACTGTGAAAATATTTAAAGCATAATTTTTTCAAACAATATTTTGCCTGTTCCTTCATTGTTTGCCCTTCCCGGTGCAATGCTTTCTAAGATGGCTATGTCATTCTTTTGAAAATGCACAGACTGAACCATTTCTATGTTAAGCTAATGCAATCAGAAATATATTTATAAAATACACCTTTGTCTGCTGATCTTTAACACACATACAGTATATTCCATAGCTCATCACATAAATATGCACATTTCATGACATACAGTATGGAGATAATTGAGGACCACTTTAAAAACTCATTAATATGGGTGAGTTTAGGATTATGCTGAAGGTTGTAATGAATGGAAACATTATTAGGTTGCTGATCCATTTACATAGTAATATTTCTCCATAATCAAATAGGCTAATGGTGGAGCTGTATTTATGCAGCTGGGAGCCTTTTAGATCATTTACTTTTTTTGTTTGTTTGTTTGTTTGTTTACTTGTGTTTTGAAATGAAAATATTAAATCATCAAATAGAAATGATCACAGGTGTTTGGTGGTTTAGTACTCAGCAATTTAATCTGTTAATTACTGTAATTCATACTTTATTAGTTTATGAAATATCACTAACACACGCACATTAGGGTTGACAATGAACATACCCTACCCTATGTGCTTGTCTGGTTATCACCAAAACATGCCTGTCTAACTAATTCTACAAAATTGAATTACAAGAACACAGGTGCTCTTAAAAATAAACACAATACAATAAACCTGCAAACACCCCCAGTCACATGCCATTTGATATGCAAGTGCACACAAACACACACACACACAGAGAGAGAGAGAGAGAGAGAGAGAGAGAGAGAGAGAAAGAAAATGTAATCCACATTAGCATAATAAAGAGCACTTCTTCAAAACTGCAGTGGTTCCTATTGAGTTCTGACATCTGGTTTGTTTTTTCAGTGCAGATAAACCTCAGAGGGTCTAGTCTATAAAACATCCATCAGGCACAAAGGCACTTCATGTAGTGATTGTTTTGACAAATTAGCATCCCTCATAAGTCTATTCTGATCCACTGCTCACTGCTAATCAACTGAAAGAGAAACTACTTCTGAAGGGCCACTTCATTGTGTGGACATCAGTGGATAAGACTTCAAAACAAAGCACAAGCTCGGAGCCACTCAAGTGGTCTCAGAGCAAATTTCAGTCCCAGTTTTATAACTTCATGCAACATTTCATTTAATTGAACTAAAACAAGAACAAGCAATAATGTTCTTGCATTTGGCCATTTTTAGTAGGCCTAGTTTCTCAATGACATTCTTTGAAACATATTTAGAGCCATTTGCCCCCTACACTCACCGGGTAAGGAGGAGAGTGGTAATTAACATCCAGGATGCCTTCTCCCTCTTCAGGCATCTGAGGGTCCTCATAAGAATATTATGCCATTAGCACATTTGCAAGGCAAATCATTGTTTTCTATTAAAAGGTCTCCATAACATGGCCTTGATCATCACTTCCTTCTGCTGTGAAAGAAAAAAGTAGATTTATTAAAGCTACTTGACACCCCATGGCACAAGCAGTTAATCAACAGGATATGGACGGCGTTGCTTGGTGACAATTGTGCATCATCTGCACTGCACTCCGCTGGGTATTTGATGAAAAGTTGAATTCATTTTGAGAATAAACTTTGCATAACTGCTAGCCATAGGTTTAATGAGCGCAGTTGTGGAGTTTGAGCCATCAGCGTTAACTGCCCTTGATTAAAAAAAATCAACACAGAATTTAACAGATTACTGATCAATGTCTCTCCAGTGTCTCAAACACCATCATTTTTCACCATACCCAGACAGGGAGGTAGAGAGGAAAATGGAATAAAACGGTTCTGCCACGGAGTCTTAAATGCTTTATGTAATTACAGGATTCCGAACATGATGGATGTGTACAGGAGATGGGACTCAGAGGGGGGTTGCCATGGCGCTCGGCAGTGCGTACACAGTGGATGGAGAGAGAGAGCGAGCGAGAATAGCCGAATGTTGAAACGTTCCATCTCCCTGTACTTTCACGGTAGTAAAAAATGTTTTACAAGGTTGTTCAGACACAGCGGGATAGGCAATAATGTGTTTCCTCTTCTCACCCCGAGGATATAAATAAAAAAGGCAAAAACCTGTTGCTACGAACAGCCGCCGCACATCCTTGGGCCGGCCAGGGGAAAGTCTTGGGGTGGGGGTGGGCTATGTCGACAGTCCACTATTCTCAAATTTGGGGGGAAGCAGAAATATTTCAGTAAGGCTCACTTCAGATGGTGAGTTTGCCGCTCTTCAGGTTGGATATGATGGGTTTGGGGGTGGGGTTGCAGGTGGAGGTGGGTGTGCGGGAGCTGACATCGGGTAGGCAGCCATCATCCATTTGAGATCAAAGCTGGAAGTTCTGGTAAAAGAGGGACTTCAGTCCTGACAATCAATTACCCAGCATCTCTTACACCCAAGCCAGGCTTCTCCTCTGGAGCTCTGCAGGCATTTCCCATTTTGAGGATGGGGGATTGGGCACAGTGATATGTCCACTGTAGTGGTGAAGTCAAGCGAGAACAGAATCATCCACCCCACCCCCCACCAGCCCCTTACAAACAGATGCTTCCATACACAGGCCTGTGAAGCGAGTGAGTAGAGAGAGAGAGAGAGAGAGAGACGGGAAGAGTAGAGAGAGTAGAGAGAAAGAGACAGAAAGAGAGAGAGAGAGTTCTTTGAACTTGTCAACAAATCCGTGACTGAGCACCAACATAAAAAGCCGAGAGTAGCATTCCTCTCAGGAGCGCGGGAGATATATACGCAGTTTGCAGCCTGTGTGAAGGGGATCACACATTAATCCACAAGATGAATGGAACAACAGGGGGAGAGCACAGCTTGGGCTGAGAAAAGAAAAAGAAGAGCAAAGGGAGTAAAGAGGAGGCAGAAATGGGAGAGGTGAACGGCGGGATATGTTTGTATATAATGTAAACATGACATGCATTAGTTCTGCCTCAGTGCGTCTTTAGACACATGCTGTCGACTGGCGATGTGCCTCCAGAGGGGGAAGACAGAGAGGAATATCAAAGGACGGTAAATGTCAAACACCATGACAGACACATGGTAACAGGCTTGGTGAAGAGTGTCTTTCAGGTCAGAGCAGCGTTTGTTTCCCGAAACCTGTAGCAAAAGATGGAATATGAAAAAGTGTAAGGCAATCTATAAGGTTGTGGAATGACAACTTGTGCTAAGTACCTGATTCTGGTTTTTGCAGGCACTTTGATTCTCCTGGACTGCTTCTGAATAATTCTGAAAAGCTAAAATGGTCAGGGGACCAAAACTGATATTGCAACTTTGTCGGACACCTCTGGGTAAAAGCTGACAATCTATCCAGATTTATATTTTACCCCTTAATATGTGTTCTAGCCCGGCTGTTAGCTTAGATTTGTTTTGTCCATTTTATCACTGTAATCTCAAAAATTGTAAAAATCGTATTTTTCTGTAAACTGTAATTTTGAGCACATTTGCAATATCATCCAACTTAAAAATGAATAATCAATAAATACCAAAATATTATCACACCGACCAGGCAGATTTCATTTCTACCTCTATACTAACCACATATCTTTGGGCCTCTTGGCTCTCACTGAGCCTTGGATCAAACCGGTAAACAATGCCACCCTGGTCCCTGGCTGCGCTTTACATCAACCACACACTTTCTCATACCTCCCGCCAGTCTGGATGGAGGGGTGGGATGGGCCTGCTAATTTCCAACAAATGGAAATATACAACACTGTTACCATCAAACAAATAACACTCCTTTGAATACCATGACATCATTGTGACAGCTCCAATCAAAATATATGTGATTGTCATTTACCATCCACCGGGGCGGTTGGGTGTTTTCCCACCCTGCTCTGCCCTGTGCCCTCTATCCACCAGACCTGCTTGTCCTAACCAGTCACAACCATGGTTGAACGATACCCTCCAAACTCTGTGCACTGGCCTCAGAGCTGCTGAGAGGAAATGGCAAAAATGAATACACCTACTGATCTTTCAAGCTACCGGTCGTTTCTGTCCTCCTTCTCATCCAGCGTCACTGCTGCAAAGAAGGCTTTTTGCAGTGATAAGATCCACAGCACCACTGACACCCAAAAACTCCAAAATCCGGGTTGTTGACCGCCGCCGCTCCATCGCTCCCACACCGTTTAGGATTTTGATTTGCTTATTCACTACACCGCATTACACTGATTGTTTACACTTATATTTTCCAAATCCAACTACACTACTGACTTTACTTAACCCATTCTGTTAAGTATGATTAATTTAATAAATATAATATTGCTATTCCGCGTGTAGCCTTTCCCTACTCTGTTGCTTGCTTTGAGCCAGGCGAACAGCATCCTCTTACTTGAGTGCTCTCATAAAGCTTATGTTACTCATCGACCACTGCGCTCCTCCAAGGAACGCTGTATGGCACCTACACCCACAGCAATCCAGACTGTTTTCCATCTGTGATCCCCCGATGGTGGATGATCTGCCATGTTCCATCAAAGCAGCGGCGTCCCTCTCTATCTTCCAATAAAACTCTTGAAGACACAACTCTTCCAAGAATACCTCCTCTCCTAGCACTTATTACAATCTCACACACCTAATTCACACTTACATTCACACTCTTCCCCCTCTTCCCTCTACCACCTCTCCTCCTACAGTACATACTTTGACTAGTACTTAATATGTAGGCACTCCTATCCTCTAGTACTAGTATTGACAGATGCAGTGACAATTCCTAACTATAGTCTCCTCGGCACTGTAGTTTAAACATTAGTCTAATGCTGTAGCTATAACTCTGTAGTTTAAAAGCTTAAATGTTAATAGCTTAAATGTTATCATATTGCTGTAGCTATAGCTCTGTACCTTAAATGTTAAAATGTAAAGCACGACAGTTTGGATGGAAACAACATACCTTTGCCATATGACATACAGTAGTTATTACTACTGTACAAACTGCCAGTAGTTACTAACCCTAACTCTAAGGAAGTGAGACAGCATGGGTGGAATTTATAACTATAGTGATATGTAAATGAAATAGATTTTTTTTGGTACATGAATAAAGTCAAATAGCACCATAGGCCACTGTCTAGAATTCTAGATTTCTTCCTGGACATTAAGTACTATAACTTGTGCAGCATTGCATTGTCTAACACTACAAGCTTTAAACTTGGCATGACTCATGCCCATAAATAGGGATACTGATTGATAGAGGTTTTGGGCTACTACATTCTGTTTCCATGCCGATATTCACTTTTTTCATGATATTCAGTTTTTCTTTAGACAGAGATTGACTTTTACATGTTGTATCTCTCTTATATGTTCTCTTACAATATAAAATACAGTTTGATTCTGATACTTCTGCAGACAGCCCAGAAGTGTTAGCTTTCATTTGATACCATGTTTATGTATATGGTCCTTGTGGTTGTGGAGATATTCAACATTTATTGTGGGCATGTCGTGTAGGAAACCTCAACATTTGAAACCTCAAAAGGAAACATCAAAATTGGCCTGCAATTGCTTGTTAAAGTCACAAAAAGAAAGGTTCAACTTGACAACCACCCTAGAACTTTACCCATGGGTCCTTTCTAAATAAGACATAGGTTGTCAGCTTGTACCCAAACATATCCACAAAAGTCTTAAGGAAAGCCTTTTTCAGAATTGGCCCCCTGACTAAAACGGCAGAATAATATTTGGAAAGACAGAAGTGATTAAGAAAATAGTTGATTGACAAATGTTACATTTTAGAAGAGGGTTTACAGTCAACAGGCCTTTGACAATGTGATTCACAACAGACTATTCATTTATTATTTTTTTCTTTTATATTGGGGTTTATTTTATATGGCAAGAGAAGGTGGTGGCTCTGTTTGACACGCGATTTGTACCGGTATGTCTGAGCGGCAAGAGGAGTTTGTTTTATTTCTGTGTATCTCTCATTGACGCACACCATATTATTTTGAAAAAAAAAATCTTGAATTAATTTTTAGTTAAAAATGTAAAATTTTATTTTCTTCCCTCTTTAACCCTTCAGGTTGATTTGTCATTTGTTTCAATGTCATTTATATGTAATTTTACAAAGGACATTTCGCTGTTAATGATAATAATAGCTTCTAACCAATTGCTTTGCATTTGTTTCCACAGACTGAGACTACAGAAGCACAGGGCCACTCACAACTCACCAGGGCTTGTAATGTCTCCAACTCCAAGTCATCTAGGCCTACTCCACTATTACTTGAGTGCTTGAAAGCTCAGTAAAGGGGCGAGAGGATGTTGCTTTTCAGCTGCAGCTGCTTTGCGATTGCATCTCTTCTAATGAAGTCATCGTTGTTTCACAACCGAGCCTCGGTAGGATTCAACTCGGCAGGCATTTCCCCTTGGACAGAAGGTTGCCCGGCGCCGTCAGCACTTTCGACATGGTCATAAATAAATGTGAGTTAGCATTTTTGTGGAATGTCGTACGGCTAGCATTATCGTCCCCACAGTGTCATGAAAATATCAAGAACTCATTGGTCCTGGCATTTCAAACAGACACAAGGTGATGATTCACTCTCACAAGTATTTTCTGACCAAACACAACTTCATAGCCTACTACTCAGGCTGAGGGAAATCATCAAAACATCAGACTGACAAGGGCAATCGATCATGCGGGATTTCTAAACGAGTCTCATGGTATGAAAAAAGTCAGAAACTTTTAGGAAAAAGCTCACAAGCTGTTGAGGCAGAACCACCAATTCATTAGCACATCGAGCCATTTGCATCATCATTTGGTTGAAGTCCGCTCTCAAAGGCTGTCTTGAGACAGATTTACCGTTTGTTTTTTTCTTCTCGGTCTAGACTAAATCACAGCCACGGTGATACTCACAGAGCCCACTTTGCTTCAAGACGTCACCATTTAAGAGTCGAGGAGATGCAATTCTATTTTACCCGTGACACTAATGAGAAAATGGCAAAGCGCAACGCGGATGGGGGACCCGAGGTTTTTTGTACGAGCGGAGAGGGAAAGACAAACTGCTCGAACGTAGATTTATCGAAAAAGAGACGTTCTTCCAAGTCAAGTAGTTCCCTCACTGGTCGTTAAGCTTAAGACAGATGCCTGGGTTTAGCGAACATAATTACGCTCCAAAAGCAATCAGTGCAAAATAAGTTTAAAAAAGAGTCTTGCTGGTTTGGAGAGATACAGTCATGAGAGAACAGCTGGGGCCTGATTATGGGTGGGGGGAGTGATGGAGGACAGCAAGAAAATGAAAAATGAAACAAGAAAGTAAGAGAAGAAAACAGCACCTGTCTTATGGGTGGCACTTTGCCTATGCACACAAAACTGCTCTCCTCTCAGGAAAAGTCTAACCACAAGCAACATCACCAGTGTAAAGACTCTGGAAACCTACAAGCCTGAGTTGGACTCCAAGGCATTAGGCAATTGTCTCAAGCCCCGAAATGAATGCCCTAATGGGATAGTCTTGTTTGCCAGAGAACTCTCAGCACTGACCAGCCAGAGAGAAAGGGTAAAAATCATTTTTCCTGAGTCTATGAAAGAACCCTATTATACAGGATCAGCCTGTCTCTATACCCACACACACACACACACACACACACACACACACACTCAATCACATAGACACATGTTTGCTTGTACAGAGACACACACATACTGTAGTCAGACACACTTCTACTTTGTCAAACACTCGTGCACACACGCGCACACACACACACACACACACACACATACACACAGTGACAAGCCAGTGGGGCAAGACAGACTGGCACTCGCATTATTAGCAGCACCACTGTGGCATTCCAAATCGCGTCTGTCCACCTCAAAGTCCATTTTCTGCCCGATGACACCTGAGCCGGACCTGCTTATAGGTGTCATGGGCTGCCATGCAGCAAATGACACCATGACCGGTGTGTGGAGACACCAGACAAATCTGTGACAGCTGACAAATGCAAAAAAAAAAAAACCCTCTCGTTGCCTGGCACAGAATACAGAGGAGAAGCAACACGGAAGAAACTCTGGGGAGGTCCTGGACATTTTCGTTCCCGAGCAACGGTGAAATGACACACCGAGGAATCGACAGGAAAATTCACGGCCTCGTCTTGTACGGACCGGATTTTCCCAGAAAACACTGGGAGGTAGCGGCCTTTTCTTCTTCTGATTTGTTAGGCCATATAAAACTGATATACAGGATTGCACTGCGATCTTGACTTTTCCCAAAAAAAGCAGAGATGCAGCACAGTATATGGCTTGAGCTTTTTCTCATCCTCGTAAAAGCCGTAATCCGTGAGGGGCGCACTTTGACATCCTGACCTTACTCATATCCATCTCTCTAGAAATGAGCGCCTGGTGCAATCGCACGCATAGCGGATTTGGAAGAACCCCATCCCGCTCGCTCCGCCTCTCTATTCCAGGTCAAAGGTCACACCAGTCATTCAAATGTCACCATCTCAGCATAGAGCAAAAAAAAAAAAAAAATCACAATATAGTTTTCAAGGTTTTATGGATATTTCAAAGGTCCTGAGGTACTGTAAAGTGTAATACCTTATATAACTCTAAGGCAATGATGAAACCGTGTGTAATAATTAATTATCTTTATATTACATTATATCATAGAAGCTAATACTTCAGCATTGCAAGTTTGCAGCGGTGCAAGTATTACAGCAAATGCTGTGGTTAAACTCCAACATATTGATGGGAGGAAATTGTTCTTTTTTTAATGGATGTTTCAAAAAGGAATTATTTTTGTTAAGGACATAGTGGAGGGTGGTAGAATCCTATCATATATACAGGTAAGACAGAAGTTTGGTGACATAGGTACATTGCAACAATATAACCAAATTGGATCAATGCCTCAATTATGGAAAAAATACATTGAAAAATTGCCTGGATCATATTTGGTATGTAGACCTCATATGAAAACGGCAAAATGGATCGCTAAAATTAAAGTAAATAAAGAAATATATCTTTTTTTATTTGGGAAAAAATAAGATTGTGAATATACCACATAAACTTTTCACAAGTTGGGAAAGAATGTTGAATACTCCCATACCATGGAAACAGGTATTTAGAAATTTATACAAAATAACATTGGATAGTAAAACAAGATATTTCCAATACAGATTGATAAATATTTGGAAACAAAAAAAAATGCTTTACATATTGGGAATAGAATCATCTCCAAACTATCGTTTCTGTCAAGAAGAGGAAGAAACAGTGGACCATTTATTTTGGTATTGTTCAACAACTGCGTTATTTTGATTAAAAGTCCAGAAATGGCTAACTGAAAATAACATTAAATTATATATAGATATGTTTACAGTGTTACTTGGTAAACTGTCAGAGACAGAAGATATACAAAATATAATTATTCTACTTGGAAATATATTTTTATTTTTAGATCAACATCTAAAAATATGATTAATATTAATAGATTTAAAAATGATATTAAACTGTATTGTAAAACTGAATGTCAAATGGCATATGAATCAAAAAAGGTTATGTATGCTGAAAGATGGGCTAAACTTACAGAAGCAGAAAGATGGATAGACTGAAAAATAAGATGGTTAGACGGACAAATAGATAAATAAATATGCTAAATAATTGAATGCTTTATAAAATAGGCACACTTCCTAAAAGCAGAGGGAGGAGGTTATTACTGTTTTTGTTTATTATTATTTGTTGATTATTCTTATTACTCATGAGTGATGTATTTTTGTATTGTCTCCTTATGATCATTATTATAATGGAAAAAAAGAAAAGAAAGTAAGAAAAAAGAGACAGAGAAAAGAAAAGGAAAAAATAGTTCTCCATTGTGGGGTAGCCTGGTCGTTACCATTCTATGTACTTCCGGCCAAAAGTTGATTTCAGCCCGCACGTAGTCTGGCCCAACCCACACTACACGGCTGTGATGAGACGGAACTTGCCTGCCGAGTTGCTTGTAGTCCAGTGAAGCTTGTAGTTCAACAGCATAGCAACAATGGCGACTGAGGAAGAGACGCTAGAAGCTATCCGCGAAGTTGTCTCAACTCTCGAGAGCATCACGCAATTAAAGCAGGAACAAGAGGCTTGTCTTGTCAATTTTATAAATGGCAAGGACGTCGTATAACTCTCCTTCCAACTAGCTTTGGGAAAAGTTTGATTTATCAGATGGTGATAACTAAACCTAAACGCACAAGTGTACTACATGCATCACTACTTATCATGTTTTCAAATAAATGTTTGCTGCTCGTTATTCTCCCCCCTACTCTCAAATTACCTTAACAAAATCAATGCGGCATAGGCCTACTTAAGGAATGGAATGTTAGCTACTAGCTAGCCTACCGAGGCGTTGTGTCTTGACGTGAGCTAGCCGGTTACCGAGCGGGGCTCAAGGCAAGGCTGCTGTGATTGTGCTTGACTAGTGGTTACCGAGCTGGGCTCAAGGTAAACCGCTCCATGTTTGTGTTTGACAGAGGCTAGCCTGTGGCCGAGCTGGGCTCCAGGCGAGGCTACCGTGCTTGTGGACAGTAACGTTAGCCAGTCACCGAGCGTGGCTCAAGTTGAGGCTGCGTTGTTTTATGCCGAACAACTGTTAGTTTAACTGAGCAAGCTCCAGGTTAAATAACACGTAGGTCGTCAGTACAATCCAACATATCCGAGAGTGTAGTCTGAACAGCCCATGGAGAACGAAGTAAGCTCCATAGCTCCGACGAAGTCACCGGGCTGCGTAGAACAACAATCGTCTGATAAGCGGCGAGAAAAGATAAGAGGGAAAACTGCCGTGTGACAAGAGCTGATATAATCTCGGTGTCGTGACGCTTTTGGTATACAACTCTCGGTCTGTGGCTGGCGCAAGTTAAGAGATATATCCACTACGAAGAGACTGCCCTGGCGGTTGCTGATTGGTTAAGGAAACTCCAATGATTTTAAACCTCAAAATAAGCATCCGCCCATTACGGAGACAGATTATTATTACTTTGTTCCAGACTGTATGACGAAGAGAAACGTAGTCACAGGCGGTAAGGACCAGGCTAATTGTGGGTGGTGGTGGTGGGAAAAAAAAACCTTCAGCATTCACCAAAGTGTGCAGTGTTCAGCAAAAACAACTACATAATGCTCATTTCTGAGATTCTGCTGTCTAGAAAATAAGACCATTATAGATGGCCAAAGAAAATAGGCATAAAATTAAGAAATCCCTGGCAAGGAAAATGCACAAATGTGTATTTGGCAAGCATTGTCTGTTCTCTGCACATTGTGGTGGTGGTTCCACTACACTTAAGGCCCCTGCCATTTCAATTATGCGCAGTAATTTAATGCTCCCCTACCACAGAGCATAGAGCGCCGTCCACAGTGGGCATTATAAAGCAGTTTAGCCCATTTCCTCTAGAAATGACTGAAAATCTGAATCATGCTACCGGTGTTCAGTTTGATACCTGTGGTCAGTCGGTGGAGAGGACAGTACGATCTCCTAATAGGCACAGAGCACTCGCAGCCTTCTGCAGATGTTGCCTACCCAGTCATTTTCACACGCTCAGAGATAGTTAAAAGTGCAAAAAGACACCATAGGCTTTTAGGCAGCGTGAGCCCTCCTGGCTAGCTTCAGCAGGAGTCCTCTCCTTCCTCCTCTGATTACGGGTCGGAGGATTTGAGTCAGTTATCCTCACAGCTGAGAGCTTTGCCTTCGGAAGCACATGATGTGATGGTGTGGGCTCACACAACGGCGTGCTAAATCAGTGTTAGTCTCTCTCGACTGCCTGCGGTGAAAGAGGAAAAGGGCTTTCTGTGTGTGTGTGTGTGTGTGTGTGTGCGTGTGGCTCTGGCCTCCCTTGTTGTTGGCCATGACACAGTCTTTCTCCCAAACTGTTAAGCCCATGCTGAAGGTCACTTACATGCTCTTTTCAGACGGTGGCTATTACCTTGGAAAAGACACCATCTTGGCTGAAATGCTATTGGCATGCTGACACTGGCTCCCACAACAGTCCCATCCGTCAAAACCCAGACGTCCTCATGGGAAACCAAAGAAGTTAGGATGAAATATTTGTGTTGGGGGTTTGAAGATGGTTTCATTCATTGATAATGTGCAGGGGACTTGTTATATTTTAATCTAATTGATTCAGCATGGCCATGTGGCTAAATTGACATGATAAAGACAAACTGAGCACGCTCCGTGCCTAGCCACTATGTCTTAGTCGAGACAAATAATAACAATAAGCTTGACGACAATCTGCCATGAGACCCTTTTTTCATTATAAATCAAAAGTTGTGCCACTGGTTGCAGAAACAACATGCACGTAGTCCCAATGGAGCACTTCTGAATGAGGGTTTACGCTTTAAAAGCCAGGGCGGCTCTTACTTCAGCTTCATAAAACTTTATAGTACCCAAGCAGTCATTAGGAGCTGCACTGGAGCCACGTTTAATATGCAGTTATTCATAAATGAGTGACCTAATTGCCTCTTTGTGCAGCCATAAATCTAAGCACAGGGAGGTCTGTGGAACAATGACTAATGAGTAACTGAGTAATATTTAACATGGTAAACATGGTGATGCACACTGTTGGGATATGATATGATCATGCAGGGTAACTCTCGGGAGAAATCGAGAGACAGAGAGAGTGAGAGAGAGAGAAAGAGAGAGAAAGCACAAGTGTGTGTATATGTGTGTGTGTGCGTGTAAGTGAGAGAGAGAGAAAGCACAAGTGTATGTGTGTGTGTGACTGAGAGAGAGAGAGAGAGAAAAAGAGAGAATGCCAGAAGAGTGAAGTCAGTTTCATCTTCATGTTTATGTGGGAAACTCTTGAGATGAGCTCTGAGAATATGATAGATGATGTTATGCAGATGCTTTCTCAGTGTTGTGGCAGTTCCCTAAAATGATGATGATTGTTTACACTCTCTGTACTGTTGTGGGGTGTGATAATACTGCGTCTAATTGTGACTACCATGCCATAATTGGCTATTTGTATCATGAACAGCAATACAATGTGACATTCATTCAAGATCTCACAGCAAATATAATTTGACTTCTACTGGCCTTTAAAAATCTGCCTGCCTCCATGAGAATTTAACATAGGGGTCTGAATACTTATGACCCCTGTATTTTAAGGAAGAATATTTATTTATGTACGATGCATTATTCATTCACAAAGAAAATTGGTGTCTTTAAAGGTTAGATATTTTCTCATTTTTTTCCTTAAAGCATTAAGATCAATTTCCAAAAGATTTTTTATTCCTCTTTTTAGTCACATTTAGCATGGGTTCATAAACTTATGAGCTCAACTGTTTTAGGAATTATGAGTTAGTTTACTCCTTGTACCTTATAAATTCATCATGAGTTCAGTATGTACACATTAGGAATTCATTATTTATAACAAAGGAAAACACACTGATAACACCTACGAAATAAGACTATTAATGAGGAAAAGTACATTTGTTAATCTTTAAGTAATGTTGAAAACATACTTAATAATTATGTATTAAGTGTTTGTGAATGCTTAACTAATTCTAAATAGTGTACCATTATTGTAAAGTGTTACCCAGTTGTGTCCTATAGTTGGTGCTTTTCTCACAACTGGTGAAACTGGGAACACTTATTTGAGTAATGAGTCGCTTTCTATGATTTTCCAGTTGATGATTTTCTTGATTTCTTTGTACTGGTGTGATATTATGTCACACAGTACACATGTTGTTAACAAGTCTAGCCAACTTTTGTAATGCATTAGATTCATGCCCTTGAACTCAAAGAGCACCTGACTTTGTTACATAGATATTAACGTGAACTAGCATTCCGGCAAGCCACATTATTGGCATAGGGCATAATATGTTCTCCCAGGACAACCTTAACCTTATTTCTTAACCCCCACCCCCTTCGGTGGGTCTGTCAGTTCTCAGTCATAGCATAACTCTAAATCTCTGTCAACAACCTGTTTCTTTTTTCACTTTAATCCAGTCCAGTTAATGACGACATCCGATCAAAAGGTGTCATCACGATGAATGTGTTTCGAAGACTGACATTTCTTGTTCACGTCAGTTCTGTGACATTCAGAGTATTTCTTCAACACTCTGCCCCATCCAGACCGTGTGAGGTTCGGTTTCATTATCGGCTGCATGTCTTTTAAACTGCGGCAGGTCGACAGGGGCAATAAGAGAAAAAGGACAGGACTATGCACATGACAGCAACACTGAGGCAGAAGTGAATAGGACAGTAAGGAAGGATAGAAAATAGACATTGAGAAAGCTAAGACACCACGAGACAGTGAAAGAAAGACCCTGTTGAACGAGAGGAGACAAAGCAATCAATTGATAGACAAAAAGAAAGAGGGAAGAGAGAGGAAAGAGGGGAAAAGCGAGTGAACATGACAGAGCGATGGAGTGTGGAGGACAGAGGTAAATTAACTGACAGATGACCTCTTTCAGGATGACAGCTCATCCCAGCCAGGGGCCCCACCGGTGCGCCAGGGACTCGCTACACAGTTGCAGCCTCCTCCTCTGGCTCTGGGGCCCCTCTTCTCTCTCTCTCTTTCTCTACCTCTCTCTCTCTATCTCTACCTCTCATTTGTGCTCAATGTTCAATACAGATACAGTGACCAAGCACTCTGCATCCATTTCATCTGTATATACTTAATCCATTTTCTGAAATCTTATGGATACAGATGAAACAGAGCAATGGCAATGTTTGAGATGGCTGTGTTTCATTTTGTACGACAAGGGACCATAAAGGAGTCTCTCTCTCTCTCTCTTTCTCTCTCTCCCTCCACTCCATCTCTTTCACTCCCTTCATTTCTGCATTCCTAATGTCTACCGACATCTCACAGGACCCTCACCTCATCTATGTGCTTTCATCTCCTGCTTCCATCGACTGTCTGCCCCTGCACTGCACTGCACTCTGTGATTGACAGGTCATGAACAGCAGCACCAGCAGCTGCTGCAGTGGTCCATCCTGAGTTTGTTTTTTTTTGTTTTTTTTGCTCTTTATACATTAGCACAAGGGTCAAAGGTTGGGATTCCTGTGGGCTCATCCACCCGCAGCTGCCCCCGCTAACACTGCGAGTTAGTAATCCGGTCGGAGCGCGTCTCCTAATCCAGCTGGGGCCGAGGGCCTTATAGATTTATAGGGGGCCTGGGCATTAGTGCGAACAACAGACAGATGCAAAAAGCCAAAAGGGGAATAGAGATTAGTCCCATTTTTTTCTCTTCCAAAAAAAGAACAGACGGAATAGGCAATGTGAGGGAGAGTGCAGTGCAGTACATGTCGAGAAAAGCTGTTGACACACAAGTATAACGAGAGAGGGAGAGAGAGTGAGAGAGTGAGAGATAAAAAGGGGAAGACAGGGGTCTTATAAAGGTTAATAGGGCCAGATGAACAAATAGCGAGTCAAATGAGATTTGAAAAATCCCATTAAAAGGTTAATGAGAACATGGTGCTCCTCCATGGGAGATTGATGGCTGGAAGCTGGTGTGGATGGACAGGGCACTGCCCTGGTGTCAGTTGGGCACACAGAGAGTGGGAGTTGGTTGTGTCCAGGTCCAAGGTGGGCGGAGGCAAGGTGCAAGATCTCAAGGCCTGGTCTCATGCGGTCAGAGGGAGAGTGTAGGCTTATTGTGAGCTGTTCCTGAGTTGATGGAGGGGCTGTGTGACCCACACTGCAGCCTGGTCCTAGACTGACAGAAGGAGGGTGGGAGTAGGTCACAACCTGGTGTCCAACTGATGGCAGGAGTGTGTGCTCTGGTCGTGACCTGCTGGCAGTCTCGCCGAAGGTGTGTGTGTGTGTGTGTGTGTGTGAGCAGGTTACTGCCCATTCTTCTCTTGATGGATGAGACCTCTTGCTTAGGATGACCGTCTCTCTGGCACTCAGGCAGCGGCCGAGTGCTGATCACCGATTAGATTAGCTTAGAGCTCCCAAGATGAATAACGAATGGGAGGCGGCACATAGCGGTCAGATTGGAGTATGATTGTATCAGTGAGCCTTGGTCCTCCGGGCCAGAGGTGATGTACGTCCACGATCAGTGAAATAGAACTTGATATTCACAATGATATTCTCCCAGTACGCTTCTCTTCAAGGTAAACTCTGGTCTAGCAGAAATAGGTCTAATTTTGGATAATAGCGAGTGTGAGCTTTGAATAGTAATCATGGAACCCAGAGGACAGGCGCAGGGATTGGTCACTGTGGCACACACTGTTATGTCAGCATGGCAGAATACTTGTGTACTTAAAAGGGGCAATTAATAGCATTTACACATCTTTTTCATAATGTGAAATTTGATAATTTCATGGATATTTGTACTTCATACTTGAAATACTACATTTACATCATCAGATTCTAATTCTTATTTTATTCTTGTTTTATGACCAATTACTAGGATGAATGATTTGCAATTAGAGTTACTGAACTGTAGTACATTCTAAAACATTTAAATTCTTTTTAAATGTTGTCACACAAGTGAACAAAAACTCTGCCTGTAGATATCTTATTTAAAGGCAATGAGGATACGTGAGCTGCACTAAGGTTTCCACTGCCAGCGCCCATACTGAGAGAGAGAGAGAGATCAGGGAGGTTTAAATAAGGTGGCCACTGCCTTGGCTGAGACATGCTAGGCTGGACTGAGGAGAGCTGGTGTGTGTCGGGGGTGGGGAGGGGTGTGTATCCAGAGAGCTAATGAAACTGTTTGTGTGCACCTGTTAGTGCAGTGCCCTCCGTTTGTTGATATACTCAGTGTGTGTGTGTGTGCTGGAGAGATATGCTTAGCTCCAGAAATTTAAGTTAAACGGCACCCCTGCTGAAACATTAACTGAGAACACACGCCCTGTGTCTCTTTTCTCTCTCTCTCTCACGCGGACACACACACACACACACACACACACACACACACACACACACACACACACACACACACACTTTCTCTCTAACACACAATTACTCCCTCTAGGTTCTCTCTCAAACACACAAAAACACCCAGACACACACATACATACTGTGCACACACTCCCTCTCTCACACACACTCCCCAGTGCCATTATCCGAGTAAGTGATTCATCGGTGGATCAATACCTCCTCTCATTTTCCCTTTGACAGACAGGGAATTAAAAGCGAAGGGGGCTACAGGAAGCGCGCAAGCTAATTAATTGGGCTGCGAAGCGGCGGATGCTATCACACGGGGATTAGGGGCCTCGGTGCTGAGCGCGGGAAACGTCCACCTGAAGGGTGATGTGTCACTCGGCAAAGATCCGCTTCTACAAACACACAGACACACACGCACGCACACGCCCACACACAGGAAAAAACAGATACAAGAGACAGTGAAGGAGAAGCAGGTCAGAAGATGAGGAGAGGTAGAAAAAAATGCTGCAGTGTGTTTGTGTTGGGGGTTGCGTCTTCACATTACAACATCTCTAGTTGTTACAACAAGTCTAGTTGTTGGTCACAGGTTCTGCACACACACACTCACCTCAGATGGGTGGGCTGTGGTGGACGCACATGTCGACACAGGAAGCAAGCTGTCCTGGGGCCACTGGATGACTGCCGTAGAGGGCTGCCAGGTCGCTGTGCTCTTCGGTGTTTTCTGCTGCTCTTGCATGTAATGCGCATGCTGCTCACCGCTCCACGAGGTCATTCAGAACTTCCTGTGGCCTCCAAGTGACCCTGCAGCTGTGAGGAATAAACTTATGGCCTTCCTCAATCTGCCGTTGTGCATGACACTACTCTACTGGACACTCTTCCATACACATGATTACTTATAAAACACAACCAGATTTTCCATTATCCATTTGATACATTGATACAATCTTGAAGAGCTTCTCAGTTTTAGTTAGTGTGTTTATTTAAGGATTTCAATCAAAGCATCCTACAGTTAATGATTCTTTTAAAACTTGACCATTTAAAAAAAAAAGATAAATAGGAGGACAAG
The DNA here is from genome assembly GCF_018492685.1 of Alosa sapidissima. NCBI lineage: Eukaryota > Metazoa > Chordata > Actinopteri > Clupeiformes > Clupeidae > Alosa > Alosa sapidissima. The sequence continues at coordinate 14,524,265 of NC_055977.1, forward strand.
TACAGGATAACGCCAAGAACAGAACTCTAACTAAGGCTAAGACCCATCCTCGCCCATGTTCGGATGTGAGCTTACAGTAGTGGAAATAAATAAACAATAATGTCCACACATTCATATACACAATACAAGCTATAGTTCTTCCCAATCCACACACAATCAAATGGAATGCAACAGTTTGCCTGAGTGCGATAGTACACTTTCATCTTTTTTCATCTTAAATTGACACATCTTTTTATCTTTAATCAACAAGAATATATGCAGTTATGCTTATTAAAACCCTTCCTTTTTTTAACATAACATTCACGTAATAAGTTGACAGCTTCTTGATCAGATTACGTAGGATTTCAGAATAACTGTTGTGAATACACAAATGCGTACAGAGCACATCAACATTTCAACATTTCGCCCTACTGCTCTACGGTGCGGGCTACTGTGCACGTGGTCCTTGGGCTGGCTTATAGATGCTCTTAAGTAGTAGTGCTGATTTGAGTGTACATGTGGAGGCAACACAATGGGTAATCTGTCATACAGAAAGACACTCAAGTGGGCCTTGTGGTGCTTGACGACAAGAACAAAACAAAAAAAAAAAACAACGAACATTCTGGAACAGGTAGCTAAGCACTTGCTTCCGGCAGCATTTTAAAATAGTCTCTTCAAAAAGGTCAGATGTCCTGTTTGCTTTTCACCCCCTCTAGGGAGACAACAACAAAAAGAGAGAGAGAGGAGGGGGAAAAAAGAAAAACAAAAAAGGGATTACATGCATTCGGTCCAAAGCAGTTGTCCAGTATCTGTCCCAAACATTCGCCGATCTCCACTTTAGCACTAAACAGAAGCCATTGACCAGTGCACGGACTGTTACTTCATTGCACCATCAGGGAACGTCTGGACACCATGTCCTTGACTGTATCTTTCACAGGCAGAGACAGGAATCGGCCAGATTCATGCAGAACTTGATCAAACAAGCAGAGAAGCTCAAGATGAGTTGAGTTTGAAATGCATTGGTTTATGATGACTGCAAAGTAATGCAGGACGGCTGGAGCTGCAGTTGGTGTTTATACACACATAATGGTGTTAACTTGTGTGTGTTTGTGTGTGTGTGTGTGTGTGTGTGTGTGTGTGTGTGTGTGTGTGTGTGTGTGTGTGTGTGTGTGTGTGTGTGTGAGAGAGTGATGTGGATTTCTGTATATGTGTGTGTGTGTGTGTGTGTGTGTGTGTGTGTGTGTGTGTGTCTCAGGGTGAATGGTGTCTATCTCTTGGGCCTGTCAATGTCATCAATGGCTGCCAGGAGCTTCTGTCGGGCCTTCTTGTTGATGTGAGAGCCCAGACACACATTCACCAGGTTGGCCAGCTGCTTCATTGAGTACTCCTAGAAACAGAAAGACAGACAGAAGGATCAGACAGACAGACAATGGGAATGTTAACACTCATGAACTGTGTTTTTGGAATTGGAATTGTGGATGGAATTAACACAGGTCTATTTTTACCAAAGTTGCTTCACCTCTGTCCAGTCTATTAACTCTTCGTACTTTACTCTGTTAGTTTCCATAACAAGCTACAACGTTCCAACAAAGCTAAGGCGACAACTTCATAGCCTTGTCCTTGTCCTCTAGAGCATCGGTGCCTCACCCGGTGGTTTTTGATGAACTGCTCCATGTCGTTCTCGGTCAGGTAGTAGGCCTTGATGTAGGTCTCCACAAACTCCTTGTCGGGGATGGGCCGCAGGTCGGTGAGGCGCTCCAACTTGGTGAGGAACTGCTGGAAGTCCAGCTGCATGAGGGCACGTCCCTCGTTGCTACACTTCTTCACATTAGCATAGCTGGCAGACAGATGGACGCAGAGAGAGGAGCAGAGAGGTGAGGAAGGATGAGAAGAAGAGAAGAGAAGAGGGATTGATAGAAGAGAAGAGGAGGGGATGTTTAGATGGGCTCTCTCCTGAGGAATACTTTGCATGACTTCAGGGCCCTACCTCAAGCAACCGCAACCGCAGACAGACAGACACACACACAAACATACATGCACACACACATACATAAAATGTTCCTGGGGTAACCCTTTTTTTGAAGAATTTGTGTTTATTTTCATAACACACGTCAGTCAAAGAGGCGCATATGTTATGGGCTTTGCCAGGCAACATTACTTATCCGCTTTTGATGACTGATTCCGACACAGCCGCTGCCTCATCAGACGTGCTGCTGAATGAATAACGAGTCGAAGAGAGAAACCCTTTCTCCTCTTCTCTCCCGGACTGTTAAATCCAGCTCGTAAAACGCGTTTGGTAAATTTGAAAGTCCTCCAACGCCTCCTCTGTCTGAGCTCTGGCGCATTGTTTAATGGCGAGATTTACGGAGATATGGCACCCTGCATGGAATTTTGTGAGCCGACATGGTATGAGCAGAAATCATAAAAACGGGCTAAGTGAGCGAAAGAGTGACTGAATTAACCACAAGGCTAATCTTGTCCACAATGCCGTCTTCACTGCCAACGCTGACTGTCACGATAAAAACGAGATTTAAGTATTGGCCTCAGTAATAGGAACAGCATACTATAACCATATTAGTGATAAACGATATACTGTATATCTAACTGTTAGTTCCAGTTCTATAGTTCTATAGTTCTAGTTGTCTTTATAGTTATCCTGTGGATGGGCCTTTAGCAGATAGGCTTACCGGGTGCCCAAATACAGTAATGGGAGCACAAACTGCATGCAGATATTTTTTACACAGAGGTCAGGTAAAAAAATAAACAAAAAAGTAGACATGTGTCCCTGAGCACAAACACCTATGACTTGAGTCACAAGGACCTGCTGATCCACAGAGGCACTCCTAAGCAGTGAATGGACACAAAACACCTCTTACAGTGATTAGTCATAACATTCCCTCAGAGGAGCTTCTTACAGAGGCTGAAGTGTCAATGGAGACCTTTTGCCACAACACAAAGGAGTTGTTGTTATGAGGCATTCCTCTTTTTTCTTGACCTTTTCATGATTTGCCACAGCTGAGATCTGCTGATATGATGACTATCTTCAGTGTGGGGATCTATTCAATCTCAGTCTTGGTTTTCCACATGAAGAGTCAATAAGGTGTATTGATCACATTCTAGATTTGGTTCTACTGTAGCTTAGGTTCTAAGGCCAACTCTTTCAGGATAGTGCTGACGGTACTATACTTGTGACACCATGACTTTATAAACAGACAGCACGCTGAGAGTAGTTCTTCAGTGTTTGCACAGAAAATGTTTTGGGTAAAAAGAACCGTCTCAATGTCTCTGTGAAAGTGAATTGGGATAAGAGGGGGGTCTTTTTACTGCTAGGGAGCAGCAGAGTGGTGCTGGATGTAGACATGTGGTTTTGGCTCTTGGCTGAGCAGCCTGTGTACATATAAACAGCTCTGTCACATTGAGAGTGCGAGTGTCCGAGTCTGACAGCCGGTGCTGGCAGCCACTCCAGAGGGCACGCGGGCACGAATGCTGTGCGAGTACCGTACACCCACACACCAACAGGATAAACAAACAAACAAACAAACAAACAAACAAACACTCTCACACACACACTCTCACACCGACAACACGCCCACACTAACCCAGCCACTGACAGTGTGAGTGTGTACACACACACACACACACACAAATGCGCGCACACACTTTCACTCTCTCTCTCATCTCTCTCTCTCACACAGACACACACACACACACACACACACACACACACACACACACTCCAAACTCCAAACATGGCCAGCCAGTCAGCTGGAGGGGCTGTTGACGCCCCTGTTTGCTTTTTGGCTGACAGAAGAGTAATTGCTTTCTACAGAGCTACAGATGCAGCTGAGCTCCCAACTTATCTGCACTTACAGTATCTACCAACTGTTTCTTCCCTCTTTTTTTTCCTCCCTCTCTTCGTCCTTTCCTCTCTCTCTCTCTCTCTCTCTCTCTCTCTCTCTCTCTCTCCTCCAGTGTCTCCTTCATGTAGTCACAGCACCTGTGATGCCACTGTTACACAGAGCTTCTGAATGCAAACACATAGCATTTTGTCCGTGCCTGAGTTTGTTTATGGAGAACAACAAATAAGACTGTTTCTAAAAGGGCCACTCCAGAAACGCCAAATAAAAGGGACATTCCTGGGAAAAGCATCTTCTGATGTGACCGGAAGGACTAGCAAGTAACAACGCAGCCAACACTGGTGCATGTACATCGGCGTGTTCATTAATATGAATAAAAACTCTATGCATAATTATGTGCATAATGTATGTCCTTAATGCATCAGTTGGTTTCTAGATTGGTACACTTGGACGCCTACTAAACGCCTTTAGCGTGAACCCCATGGGGAAAAAAGACGTTCATTTCACTCCATTCCTGTATCCTTTCATCAACACCCATCCCCATTCATCTAGTCAAAAGGAGCATTCAGTGTTCATCTTTTCCTGGTCATTTTGTAGACTGTTTTGGCCTGTTGACCTTCCTCAAGGTCATCAAGCAGGGAGTTCCCTTTATTGAAGAGACATTTATTTACACAGAGTCAATGTGTGTGACACTTTCTTCAGTGTGTGCTCATCAATTCTTGGTGTGCATCATTTTCTGATTCATTCTTGTGGGGACTCTGGCTGATTTACGGGGTCATACTCTCCTGTCCCTCCCTGCTCGTGGACAGGTCAGATTGTTTCATCTCCGGTGCAGACGGGGGACATGACGCATCTCTTTTCCCCCCACGATGAACCGCCCGCTTCTTAACAACCCCCCCCCCCCCCCACTGCTGCGGTGATGACTCATCTGCTCAGATAACTGGCAGAGGACCGTCTTCTGTCTTCTAATAATAGCTCCGTTTCTCTTTTTAGACACGAACAAAACTCACACACTACCCTACCCATTGCGCTTCATCCCCAGTCCCTTGGCTTAACATTCATTTCAAACACTGCGTCCTCAAGAAACTTCAGTGCAGTTTGTGTTCAATCCTGCCGTCATTGATCATACTCGCTTCGTGCACATGGGCACCTGTGGACCCGTAGTTGCTCTCATTATACTTGGGGTCAATGTATGCACTGTTGGTGCCCTTGTAGCGTAGTGGATTCTGCGTCGCCGCAAAAAACTGAAGGGTACACGCCACGGACGTCCACTGAGAGTCGCACGTATGCCCTCTGATGAGGACATTCACGCCCTTCACGCCAACATTCTGGGCCAGATGTACGTACATTTGCGAACGTAGCGTTATCAGCGTCATGGACACACCGCAGATTGCGAGCGCTGTCAGACCCAAGTTTCCGTCGTATTTATCATTCGTTCAATCCTTAGTGTAAACTGCGCCCTTCTCTGCCTTTCTCCGCCCATAAACGCAATTTACGAACGTCCACAACTGAATGGCAGCATCTACATACAAGCGCAGTTGAATGAAGTTAACTGATGACAACATTAAAAAGAATCAAGAATCATGAAATAATACCATACATGATAAGATGTAAACAAGCAGGGAGATAATGAAGATCAGTAGGCTAGTTCTACTCAAACTACTTGTGCACGTAGGCTATGGAAGATTGGTCAAATCTAGCAAGTAGGAAAGTTTAAGTGAATGACGTGAAAGTGAAAGTAAGACATTCGAAAGGCCAAAGAAAGTTGAGGTTGCTTTTGGTAGTACAAATACTTTCACCACAAAAACTGGTGCTCTAAATAGCGATTCTGCCTTTGAAATGTTCTCTTATTGACGCATTGAACTGCAATTTGGATTAACACCTGCTTTTACAAGGCGGAAGTATTTAGGCGCAGAATAGACGTGCGCTTTCAGGAGCCTTTGTACACACCGCGGAATACATAAGTAAGCGCTCTTTACTCTTCCCCTCCCATCTTTTTACGCTGAACTCCCACTTTCCCCTGGATCCTCCCATGAATGCATATGCATGACATGACAAACGCAATCTGCCACTTTCAGCTCCCATGACAGGCAGTTTGCGCTTTTACATCATTGCGGCCTGTTTGTACATACCTCACAATGATTTTACACGCACATTGCGAAACAAATACGCCTGAACTGGGCGCAAAAGCGTTAGTACATCTGGCCCTCTGACCCTTGCGTACTCACGGTCAGGCAAAGTATAGCTTTGGCCTTCCTACTTTGTACCTCTCTCATGCGCAGCACATGTAATGCATGGATGGAGAACACTGCTTACCTATCAGTTTTTGTCTCCTCTCTCTCGTCTCTCTCCTAGTTACCTTCCTATGAGAAAAATGTAGTGTGGGAAGCCTTGTTGAAGTGAGGCTCCCTGAGAAGCAAAGGGCTTCCGATCTCGCTCCCTCGGGCCCCCTGGAAGCATTTGAGCCCTGAGCTGCATCGGAGTCATAACCCAAGCATGTTTGGAGGAGTGTGTGTGTGTGTGTGTGTGTGTGTGTGTGTGTGTATGTGTGTTTTCTCTTGAATGCAGTTAAATGCATGTAAGCATGAGCGTGCACACGTGTCCTGAAGTGCATGCAAGTGAGTACCTATGTTTGTGTGCACTTCAGTGTGTTCAAGTGTTCCCAAGAATGTGTGTGTTTGTGCGTAAATATTTGAGGGCCTCTGTGCATTGTGCTTTCAGCTCGGCACCATGTGCGTGATGGACCCTCCCAGCATGTCCCCTACCATCTTGACTCCCGTCTCCACAAACCTCCCAAGCTCCTCCACAGCCACGTCCTGATGCAGTCTGCCAAGCGTGCACAGTGTGTGCACAGGGCTTTCCCCTTGCAGCAAGCAGATGTTTGCACAACTGGGCTGGGAAGAAGTTTCTAGCTTAACAAGGGGAGCTCTGAGAGGGGATCCAAAAAGTGGAAAAAAAGAGAAAGAAATGACAGATGACGAAGGGGAAGAGGAGAGGGGAGGGGAGAAGAGAGGAGGAGAAAAGGAGAGGAGAGGAGAGCAGAGGAGAGGAGAAATGAGAGGAGAGGCGAGGTGAGAAGAAGAGGAGAGCAGAAGAGAGGAGAGGACAAGGGAGAAAAGGAGAGGGGAGAAGAGAGGAGAGGGGAGGGGAGGAGGGGAAGAGAGGAATGTCTGTGGGGTGACTCGGTGTGGGCAGGTAGTGTATTCCCTCCATGTGAAGAGGATAAGCTGGGGGAATAACATGGCCAAGGCTTCCTTCTGCTTGGATTTGTGTGAGGGAGAGAGACAGAGGGAATTGTTCATCTCCTGACCAAGGTATGTATGAGTGGGCCTCAAGTACACACACACACACACACACACACACACACACGACACACAGATCAAAAGTACTCATAGATCTAGACAAATAAATCACAAGTATGTATGGTCACATAAACATACTCTTGTACATGCATGCACACACGCACACACACGCGCCCACACACACAAGCATCCAGACAAAGTAATCACAAGGACATAGAGACCTGTGCACGCTCTAGCATGTTCTCTCTCTCTCTCTCACACGCTCAAACACACGCACTCACACACACACAGAAATGTCCGCATCCAGAAACTTTCTCCACATGAACACAAAAGGAGAAGTGTGTCAAAAGAAAAGATGGATGCCTCAGTAGGAGTTCAATAAATAAATAAATAAACTCACTCTGGCATCCTAACACCTGCACGATCTCCCTACCTACAAATCAAATCATTCGGCAGACGAAGAATTTGAAAGATGAATGGAAACCTTGCCTCGAAACAATCGCTCCTGCCTCGCCCACTTGATTGATGGAAAACAAATATCTGAGTAGCGTCTTGGCCTTTCTTCCACTGTAGTGCCATTACAGGCATGTGATGGGATTAGAATATTGTTTTTTCTCCACTGGCTGCGCATAACTGTGGACTCCTGGTATGGGAATGCTGGTTGCAAACAGCATACCAAAAGCATTTACATTATTGTAGATTAATGTATGATGTATGATTTTTTTTATGCATACATGAGAATTACATTACATATTCAGAGGATCATTTTGTGTGTGTGTGTGTGTGTGTGTGTGTGTGTGTGTGTGTATGTATATATGTATATACAGTGGGGAGAATAAGTATTTGAACCCATGCTAAAGTTGACTAAAAAGAGGAATATAAAATAATCTGTTAGAAATTGATCTTAATGCCTTAATTTAAAAAATGATTAAAAATCCAACCCGAACACCAATTTTAGTGAATGAAGACTGTATCGTAAATAAATAAATGTTCTTCCTTAAAATACAGGGGTAATAAGTATTCAACCCCTATGTTAAATTCCTATAGAGGCAGGCAGATTTTTTTATTTTGAAAGGCCACTTATTTTATGGATCCAGGATACTATGCATCCTGATAAAGTTCCCTTGGCCTTTGGAATTAAAATATCCCTACATCACCACATACCCTTCACCATACCTAGAGATTGGCATGGTGTTTTTTTTTCTTTCTATTAGCTGGTTTGATGTTCATTGAGTTCAATGCAAATCGAACCAGCTAATAGGCGAACTGAAAAATCTCTAGGTATGGTGAAGGGTATGTGGTGATGTGGGGCTATTTTAATTCCAAAGGCCAAGGGGACTTTATCAGGATGCATAGTAACCTGGATCCATGAAATAAGTGGCCTTTAAAAATAAAAAATCTGCCTGCCTCTATGGGAATTTAACATAGGAGTCAAATACTTATTACCCCTGTATTTTAAGGAAGAACATTTATTTATTTATTTACGATACATTCTTCATTCACTAAAATCAGTGTTCTTAAAGGTTGGATTTTTACTCATTTTTTTTAATTTAGGCATTAAGATCAATTTCTAACAGATTATTTTATATTCCTCTTTTTAGTCAACTTTAGCACAGGTTCAAATACTTATTCTCCCTACTGTATGTATAGCACTGTGCACATTTCTTGCTCTTTATGTTCTATGTGAGCTGAACATTGCTGACACTGTGCAGAACTTAGCTAAGCTGATGCTTTCATCTAAAGCAACCCCAGAGAGGTGTGGGGATTAAAGTTAGGAACATTTCTGTGCCTAAGGTTATAAGAAATGTTTGAAGCCTTAATATAGACATTTTCCATTTTCAAATCTTAAACAACCAGCCTACACCTGAAACTCATCCTTATGTACCCTGAAAGCTAAGCCTTCATGACTCTGGCTTAACCTTCAGTTCACTAGAAAATCATGAGCATTTAAGTTTTACACCACAGATATAATGGGGAATGGTAGTGGTAGACATCTAGATATAGACATATCGAAGGATACAAGCTATTAAATGTATAATAAAAATGTTTTTTTTTTTTTACATAGAGAAGTGGGTGTTTGTACTATGAAGGTGTGACATGATGTGATAAAAATTGGACGCAGGTGGTATACCAGAATAGAACTTTCATCATGAAATGCTTTTGATAGTCGATTAGAATTGAGTGGGCACTTGCCATATCGGGGTAGAAAAGCAGAGAAGTGTTAGTGAGTGAGTAGTGAGTGTGCAGGTTAAGAAGCTAGAGGACTGAGATGGAAGGAGGGCTGTGAGACGGGAGAGAGGTGTAGAGGGGCTGGGAACACTCACCCCTCCACCAGTGTCCGGTTGGCCAGGCGGATGCAGTGCTCCCACAGGACGTTGGAGACGGACAGAGGGATCCGCACCTGCCGAGACACCTCGCTCAGCCGCTTGTTGAACTGCTCGAATTCCTGAGGAGCGCGCACGCACACACACACACACACACACACACGCACACGCACACGCACACGCACACAGACACACACAAAGTCATTTGTGAAAACAGAAAAACTCCATTACAGCTACAGTTTTTTGTTGTTCTTGAGGCTGTGGTGAGGCCGGTCATTTTTTCCCTTTATTTCCGCAGCACTGGCCAAGTTGAGGCCCCAACACGGTGGGATCTGTGGGAGCTGACTGTGAGCTTTTGAGTGTTAGTTGAGCTGAACGGTCATCCGACGTCTGGATGTCGACGTAGTGATGCTAGCTAGCTAACTAACTAGCTATCCACTATCGTCAACCATCAAGACGTCAACGCACAAGCTGTGTCAGGATTTCACCTTGCGAAGCTGCTGCTGCAGGCCTACGTTTCGCCACTGGACTGTCCAGGAGCAACGTACAGGAACATCATGCAAGCGACTTTTTAAATCACCATGCCGGAGAGAAGAGAGAGCCGCCCACGGCCACGGCCACCGCCCCCTAATCTGCTGGCTGATCTGCTCACCGGGCTGAAAGGGGACTTGTGGACTAAACTGCTGGCGAAGCATCTTTTTATTGACCCTTTCAAGAGAGTTCCATTATCAGCATCATAGTTGGCCCCACAAGGCTTCCGTTTTAACATTCCATATGTTATCTTAATGCGGGAACCAAATAGAACGTTCAAGCATTGTTTTTGTTTTTATTGTTGAAAGGGTCAATAATAAGATCTACACTCCACAAGCATTCTCCTTTTTGCCCCCTTGATACTATCTGATTATTATGGGAAAACACAGAGTAAAAATACCGGGCACGAGTCCTGAACTATGAAGCAAATCACAGGCCTTCTACAAAGCCCTGCTGCTGTTTGTCTAACCCAGACCCAGCAATCCAACGCCCACCTGCCACAAGCATCGCAAAACCCATCGCTTCCATATTGTAATGAAACTCCCCACACCGCACACAGACATCCCAGAAACCCCTTGCCACACCAGCGTGACTGCCCTTTTTGGCAGGCTGCATGCGTGTACGCGAGGACACACACACACACAGACAGACACACACACACACACAGACAGACAGACACACACACACACAGACAGACACACACACACACAGACACACACGCGCACACACTGCTCACAGAAGTGTTGAATCAGCTGTATGCTGGCTGACTTCTCTCTTTCGTACAAAAAAATAAGAAAAGAAGCAATCTTTGCTGGACAATATCGTTTGGTAGCACAGAGAGTCTGCCAATAACTACTTCCACAGTGTTTGAGAACCTTTCATTAAAGAGCAGTTTTAGGTCTTCACTGATATCTTATCCACAGCAGAGTAATTAAGTGAACTTAATTATTTTCGTAAAGCAGTGAAAGCATTCATTCTAACTCAAACTGAACTGCTTAACAGCTTTTAATGTCAGGGCAGAGTGATGTGAGTTAACTAGATAAGTTTGTGTAGAAAGATGTGGTCTTAGTGGTGATTTATGTGAAGCTCACATTCAGATTATGCTCCGACACACACACACACACACACGAACACACACACACACACACACACACTAAAAATGGAACAAATCATACGCTATTATTCTCTCTTTAAACATCCATGCCAAAAGCATGTGACTGTGCGTTTATAAATAAGCTTGAGCTATACACTCACTCTGACGCAAAGATAGGAATTCTAATCTTTTAAACAGAAATTAATTTGTTCCAATAACACCGTAAGATAAACGGATTACGAATAGGATACAGCTATGTATAGGTCTGTTTATTTTGACACGACAGAGCACGCAGTGAAGAATGTGCAGCGAGGATGATGCAGTGATCGGTCAAGCCAGTGAGTGACCAGTGGAAATGTTTGTTTTCCGACCCCCAAACACCCACACAACTGCGCAATTAGACCGCAGCTCAAATCAGGGCACATTTGCCCAGCCCTGCACTCCATTGTACGGGACACACATCTGAGAGGTGTTACTTTTTCCCTGAGACTCGCATTCTGAAAATGCAGCCAATCTAAATGCAAATATCATCTCACTCTAATAGCAATTCATGTGTGTGTGTGTCCGTATGCACAAGCACAGACAGGGTCTCTCTAACTACGTGCCTCACAAATTAAACTGCTGAACACCTCGGAACAAAAAGTTTAACAAATGACCTGAGAAAAAAGAAAGTAAAAATGAAAGAAATGATGAGCTGCTATCTCCCAAAGGATCACTCCTGCACTGGAGTGAGCAGGCTTTTCCGGCCATTAGCTTTGCAGACTCTACCATCCTCAGCGTAGCCTTTTAAAGTCAAGCATTATAAATAAACGATGAGCCGTTTCAGACCTATTCCCGCATTAATTGCACCCCATATTTAATTCAAGTCTAAGATCGTCTGAGTAGACTGAGCCAAAGATGATTTAAAAAAATAAAATAAAAATAAAATATCATAAAGGAGGGGAAGAAAAAAACTATAAATTGGGAGAGAATCTGGGCTCTGACACTTAGGTGAGGGGGGCATCGCTAATGTAGAGCTTGGAAGCTTCCACCAGTGAGGAGTGTGGGGAGGAGGATATTATCTTTTCATTGTGGGCCAGATCCATGGAGCAGAGGGAGGAGAGTGAGAGTAAGAGAGACGGAGGGAGGAGAGGAAGAGAAAGAGAGAGAGAGAGAGAAAGAGAGAGAGAGAGAGATGTAGAGCAGAAAAAAGTGAAAGTTACGCCGCAGCGCAGTTCAGGACTTATGTAAATAAGCCTTTCACTCGACACATGATTATGCGCGTGTGGAACACTCTCTGGGGCTTGGTGTGCAAATAAGCTTCACTTATAATTTAATTGTTTAATTGTTGAGTGTGAGAAAGAGAGAGAGAGAGAGAGAGAGAGAGAGAGCAAGAGCGAGATAGGAAAGAGTGAGAGAAAAAAAGTCCCATCTGTTCACGCCGCAACCTACCCAGTGCAACTCTCATGCTCTCTTCCCACCCTGCCACGCGCCATGCAAATAGCTCTGTGCCTCCCCATACAGAACACACTGCAATGGAATGAATGAAGGGTGCATGAATAAAGATTTGCAGAGAGAGAGAGAGAGAGAGAGAGAGAGAGAGAGAGAGAGGAATGGAGAGTGTTTTAGGCAGATGGAGACAGAGATAATGTGAGCGTTTTAAAGACAATGAGATAGAAACAGCATATCTGTGCTTGTGTGTGTGTGTGTGTGTGTGTGTGTACGGCCAAATTCTCTGCTTCCCAACTTCTAGAGCGAGAGCGACTTTTAGAAAACGACGAGGCCTAAGAAGCCAGACTCTCCTGGCCGCACGTCCCTCCCTCCTCAGGCTGCCATTTCCAATCAGTCATATCCTGGCAAATAATTGATAAGTGCGACCTTCTCCGTCAGGAGGCCAAAGCAGACGGCCAAGCGATTAAGGTGGGGTTATGGGACATATGAGGCCTTCCGACACAGATCTCTCACCTCTCACTGAAAGGCCAGGACTCAAGGAGGTGGTGGTGGGGGGGGGGGGGGTGTTAGGGGGAGAGGAGAGGTGTAGAGAGAGGTGCATGAATAAAAGATGGAGCATTTTATTTAAAGGAAAGTTCCTCATTAAGCCAGTGTGTGTAGGGAGGAAAGCAGAGTGATTGGCAGTGACTTGAATCTAATGCTCCGTCTGTCTGTCTGTCTGTCTGTCTGTCTGCCTTCCTGCCTGCCTGTCTGTCCGTCTGTCTTCCTGCCTGCCTGCCTGTTTGTCCGCCTGTCTGTCTGTCTGTCTGTCTGCCTGCCTGCCTGTGGAAGTGGATGGAACTGGACTGAGTGGGATAGGGTGAGATTGTTCAGCCACTGAGGGGAGATCAGAGTCTTTGATGTGGTATGGTGCAGGGGGAGATGGATGTGGGGCATAGGGGGTAAAAGGGTAGAAGGGAGGGAAAGAGAGAGGGATGATGACAGATTGAAAATGAAGAGATGGAAACACCTACGGAAAGATGGACCGAGCGATGGAGTGGGGCTGGAGGAAGGTGAAGACAGAAAAATGTGGGGAAAAGAGAGAGAGGGAAAGAGAGCAAGAGAGAGAGAGGGGGGGAGCAAGACAAGACAGAATAAAAATGAAGAGATAGAAACACTGATGGAACACAAGGTAGAGAGCAATGGAGTGAGGGGCTAGAAGACAGTGGAAAAAGAGAGATGTGAGGGAAGAGAAGAGAAGAGAGGAGAGGTGGTGAAAGAGAGGGAGAGATACAAATGAGGGAGAATGGGACAACACAAGACACAATGAAATGGAGAGACAGAAAGATGGAGAGATGAATCAAGGCTAAGAAAATGAAAACAATGAGAGCAATGGAGAGGATTAAATCAGGAGGGGGTGGGGGCAGAAGAGATAGCTGGAATTAAACTCTTGGGGGGGAAAAGACAACATAAATGCTGAAAAGAGAGATAGACATCTGTAAAAGACCTATGTGAATAGTGTGTGTGTGTGTGTGTGTGTGTGTGTGTGTGTGTGTGTGTGTGTGTGTGTGTGTGTGTGTGTGTGTGTGTGTGTGTGTGTGCTTGCGCTCTAAAGGACTTTTAGATTTGTTCTCTCTCCACCTCCAGGGACAAATCTCTCTTCACCTGCGTTGCTCCCCTTGGACTAACCAGCTGCTCAATCTCCACCACCCCGCAGGGCTCTCCCACCGTTACGACCACACCGCAGCCCCCTACGTCTCACTCACTCACTCCACTCACTGCGTCACAGCTAAGGAGAGCTGAAGCTTGCCAGGCCACGCTCCAAGGTTAGGATAAAACCGTGACAAGAGCCCAGTTCAGGTTTCAAATCTCTGGCATCGAGCCCGTCGTATTGATCTGCTAGAAGCTTCCGCTTGCACGCCGGCAGGTGAACCGTGGGCCAGTCGATGTGAGATCATAAGTCTGAGATGGCTTAGTCAGCGTTAATTGCCTCTGGGTAGTCTCCTGTGCCTTGGGTGGGTTTTTGATATTCTACGTCGCGCACAGCTGGTGCTGCCCCTTTAGATACCTGCACTAAATTCTTAGATCACCTTCTGCACTGTCTGGCTTTTTACCGTAATCAGTACATTAACAAAAATGAACGCCTGCCCTTAAGAGTCTTATTTATGGTTCCAATATGACCACAACTACAGGACCTGTATATTTCTTAGGCACTTACAGTGTTCAAAGACTTTTGTGAAGTGAAGAGACAAACTCTTCAACAATACACTATAACCATACAACGGCAGTTGCAAGGACTGCCTTATATAGCCTTACACAGAAAGATGAGGCTGTGAAAAGCACTGAGCTATAGTCAACAAAGCGCTAGCTCAATACTGAGCTTTTATCATCATCTTCTACCAAGAGCAGGAACAATACAGCGACACAGATGTTCAAGATCACAAACAGTGTAAAGAAAATATGTCAAACACATTCAGTTTTCCAGAGAGCACACACACATACACACACAAAGGATTTTTAAACAGCACACACACGCACACTGCACACCACACACACACACAGCATTTATAACAACAACACACACACGCATACTGTACACACACACAATTCACAATTTATGCACACAGACGACAACACACACACACACTGTACCTTCAAAAGGACATCCACATACACATTGTGCTGGGACATGATCTCCTTGATGTCCCACTTGACCCCAGCCATGAGGAGCAGCATCTGCTCGTAGTCGATGGCTCTGGCCGCAACAATCCAGTAGATGGGCTTCCGCAGCTCGCTGGCCGTGGACACAGTCTGTCGTGCCGTCGGGGAGAGACGCAAAACAGAGGACATGTCTGGTCAGTTCTCAAGAACCTCTCAGTTCAGGGTTCCACCAGCTGAACAACAGGTGTAACGCGTCTCCATTTTCATTTTTTGGTAACACTTTATAATAACTACACAATTCATCATTTATTAAGCTTTTGTTACTTATTAGTTAATGGTTTGTTCATCATTAGTAATTTATTTTTCATACTTAATTTATCATCAGTAAAGCATTTGTTCACACAGTTATAAATGGTTTGTTCATAGTAAATAAGCCTATATCTGAAATATGTTAATATATTATTATGAATACTTAATAAATGATGCAATAATATGTTTTTGATGAAGTAATATTTCCATTATTTAACAGTTGTTACATACTGTACACATGCACTAATAATTAGTTAGGATGAGGATACATATTTTATAAACCTCTTCCTAATACTATGATTCATGATTAACTCAGGAGTTACAAGTGGTTAGTTAATGATATTTTGTGAGCTCATCTAAAGTGAGGACGTTTTATGCCTTGCAACACATTTACAAATGAGTTATAAAGTTTACATTTGCATTTATTCATTTAGCAGACACTTTCACTCAAAGCGACTTACACGTGTCAATGAAATGAAGGGCAAAGCCACATTGGTGGACGCCGGGGCTTGAACCCCCAACTTTACGGTTTTCTGCATGCTCCATATCCACTACACTACCTCTATCCAGTGGTATTACAACAGTCAATTCAAAAATATAATAGAGATATGCGTGTTTACTATGAACAAACCATTTTTAACTGTGTGTAAACATGATTTACAGATGAGAATTAATGTAGGAATAATGCTTTACAAACAAAGAGTACAGCATTTAATACAGATGTTTAATACTACATGCTTAACAGTGTGTAGTAGAAGAAAACAAAAACTCTTGCATAGTTGTAAGTGTTTCTTTTTGGGCCAAGGTAGTGTAGTGGATAAGGTGCTGGACTAGCATGCAGTAGCCTGAAAAGTTGGGGGTTCGATTCCCGGCTTTCACTGTTGTGTCAATCGATTTAATTGACATTTGTATGTCGCTTGTCTGCTAAATGAATGAGTGTGAATGTAATCTTTACAACTCATTTGAAAATGTGTTGCAAGGCATAGAAAGTCCTCACTTTAGATAAACTCACAAAATACAAAACACAAAACTAACCACTTGTAACTCCTGAGTTAATCATGAATTATAGTATTAAGAAGTGGTTTATAAAATATGTATCCTCACCCTAACTAATCATTAGTGCATGTGTATGTAACAACTGTTAAATAATGGAAATATTACTTCATCAACAACATATTATTGCATACTTTATTAAGTATTAACAATAATTGATAAACATATTTTAGATATAGGCTTATTTACTATGAACAAACCATTTATAACTGTGTGTACAAATACTTTATTTATGAGAATTAACATAGTAGCAATGCTTTACAAATGATGAACAAAGCATTTTGTAATAGTTTTCAACTGGTTTATAATGTGAAAATGATTTCATTTATAAGCGGTTGTTTCATTATTAATTAAGTATAAATCATGTACTTACAAACATATTTTTTTAAGGCTTATTTACTATGAACAAACCATGTATAACTGTGTGAACAAATGCTTTACTGATGATAAATTATGTATGAACAAGAAATTACTAATAATGAACAAATCATTACCTAATACTGTAAGTAACAAAGGCTTAACAAATGATGAATTGTGTGTAGTTATTATAAAGTGTTACCAATTTTTTTTATTTACTTTTTTGTTTTGTTTTGAAGTTTGAGAGAGAGAGAGAGAGAGAGAGAGAGAGAGAGAGAGAGAGAGAGAGAGAGAGAGAGAGAGAGAGAAAGAGAGAGAGGAGAGGGTGCACAACGGTGAACAAATATTAAATCACGTGTCCCACTCAATCTGACAGCACCAAAGATGTGGAAGAGCAGAGGGGTGGGGCAGGAAAAGGGTAGCGGGGGGGGACACAATGGGGCCAAGGCTGAAAATACTTTGGAAGGTTTTGGGGAGGAGCACGGCATGACGGAAAGCCAACTCTCTCTCTCTTTCTGTCTATGTGTCTATGTGTGTATGTTGTGCGTGTGTGTGTGTGTGTGTGTGCGTATGAGAGAACAGGATGTGTGTGTGTGTGTGTATATGAGAGAACAGGATGTGTGTATGTAAAAGTTTGTGCATGCTCATGTGTTTGTGTGCTTGTGCACGTTTGTGGGCTTGGCCCTGTTGATAACTGTGAGCCGTATGCTTCAGGTGACAGACAAAGTAGAGTGTTCTGTTCTGTTCTGTTGTTTTTAAGATGGTAGAAATCAGCCTTTGAAGCTCGGGGGTCTAGTCACGACTGGTGGGTGGTGAAAACATGAAAGATGATGTAGACAAGCAGGGAAAAGGGCACATCCAGAAATAGTGTGTGTGTGTGTGTGTGTGTGTGTGTGTGTGTGTGTGTGTGTGTGTGTGTGTGTGTGTGTGTGTGTGTGTGTGGAGGAGGGGAGGTCGTCTAACCTGCGAGTAGAACTGCTGCAAGAAGGGCTTCTTGGCTGAAGGCATCATGGCGTCAAGGTGCGACTGCAGGAAGTCAAACTGTTCCGCCAGAAACACTCTGCGTGAAAGAAACACATCATGCCCTTGACTTTTATCTGGAACTCGACTGACACAAAAGATGATTCACTGCCAGTAAGTGTTCCTCTCCTTGTCCAAACAGACACCTTTCCTTTGCTTCATGAACACATTTTCAAGCGGGGGGCATTCTTGGCTGTGAGATCTACTAGAAGGGGTTAAATCGGGCATTATCTCTCATTTTATCCAGTAGGTAGGTAATGCTGCCCTGCCAGGATATCTTAAGGTACATGTAGGTAGTAGGTACGGTAGAGTTTATGGATGGCTTTAACTAAAGAGCCAGACATATCTCCAGCAGCAAAACAGATAATTCATATGTAGTGGGGAAAAACTTTACATAATATTATGATATTAATATATCAAATATGAATAATGGTGTATTCAAGACAACTCAAATCCTACACTTGGCCCTTTCAAAAATTATTCTGCTAAAGAGAGCAAAAATCTGGCTTCATCTCTCATTTCTTGCAGAAGGTAAGGGGAATCTAACCACGGCAGGGGTGTAGCTTGTACACAGTCTCAACTAAGAAGCAAATCTCCGGAGGCAACATAGGTAATTTCCTATCCACTGGAAATAATTCAGTATACCAAACCATCATGCAGCCATTACAATCATTTCCCAGGACAAGCAGCTGCCCTCGGCATTAAAGCAGGAGGCCTATGCTAATTAAGGCAATAGAGCTTAACATGACATTATGGACTTGCTGGTGCATGTTTGCTGATGTGAGGGACTTTTTTGTTTGTTTGGGGTTTCAGAAAGTTAATCACGTTGATTTTCCCCCGCTGTTAGTTGCACAAAATCCAATTCTTATCCAAACTCCTGCCAAGGTATACAGATGAGGGTGAAAAGAGCCATGAAGGAAAAAAACAAAACAAAATCAATAGGCCTTCTGAAAAAACAAACAAAGGCCAGACCCTGGCCGATTACAACTTCTTTAAAAGGGCCAATCAATGCCCAAACTTTCTTAGCTGTCAAGACCTCAATAATTGTGCACATTTAAGGAACACGATCAGGGCAACAAGCTCAACAAGTTCAGCGGGCTAATATTACATCTGAAAGCCGGTGTCTGTTAGCCTGGCTAACGTCAGACATCATCTCATTGAGATGGGGTCTGGGAACTAGACATTCATTTTCTCGTATTCTCGGGTAACGTCACTTCTGTTGACATTCAAACAAAACAGTGAGCTAGCTCGCTACTCACTCACCCTCCCTCCCATGTGATTGAAACTCTCCTAAACGCGCATCTCGTCGGTGATTGGCTGGATCAGTTTGTTATGTTTTTATGGTCCAGGCTGGACCAAGTTGTTTTTGTTGCTGTTTTTGGAGCTTGGGCTGTCTACAAAGACAGTGATATAATTATGCTTACAACTGCAACTGAACATACACATCGACTTGAGTTGATTTGAACAGAGTAGGGATGACAGAGTACAGAAGACACAACCAATGAGCAATAGAAGCATGGAGAAAATGGAGGAAGATGATCTTGCTATATGATAACTTGATAGCTCTGTGTGTGTGTGTGTGTGTGAGAGAGTGTGTATGTGTATGTGTATGTGTGTGTGTGTGTGTGTGTGTTGAACTTGCATCACACCCTCCCCACAGGCATTGCACAGGGGGTTGCCAATAAGACAGTAAGAGAATACAGAACTGAAAAATCAGCCACCGCTGCAGTGTGCAAATGACAGGAGTTGACACAAAGGCCCTTCCCAGTCATTAAGAATTCATTAACTTGAAAACAGATGCAGTCCGTTCAGTAACTCAGAAACACACACACACACACACGCACAGACGCACACGCACACACGCACACACACATCATGGAGGGAGTGACAGTGGTAATGAAAGCAGCAAAATAAATGGACTTAAATGGGGAATCGGAGAGTTATCACTGGGCAACAGAGGATGAGTTTGAATCAGAATCTCTTCCCATTCATATGTCCAGGGAGTCACTGCAAGACCACCCTTCGGCTCAATCCAGATAAGCTGCCTGTCGCTAATGCATTCTGTTTTGGCTTCCTCACAGACACACATTATCATCATTGTGTTTTAAATAGACATGCATTTAAGAGAGAATTGAGGCCAGAGAAACAGACTGGCGGAGGAGGAAGATGGGAGGCCGGGGGGAGGACTGTTTATTTGCTGTCGGAAATGGACCTCAGCACAAGCCAAGAGTAATTGGACTAGTTTATCAGGTTACTCTTTATCTATTTATTTACTTAGTAAATGTTGTTTTGTACACAAACAAAACATAGTGGATATGCTTAAAAATACCCTCCCCCCATTCCTTGTTTTAGCTCAAGCAGCAGTAAATTGTCACCTTTCCTGAGGGCATTATCGATTGCCATGGGCAGAGAGCGAGCTTTCGGGAAGGATAAACCGTGGGGATGAACTGGGGGGGGGGTGTCATGAGGGGTCAAGGACCTAAGTGATTCAGACCTGTGTCCAGGCTTTGGCAGGGGGAGCTAATCAGGAGCCTTTTAGCTGTTGGAATGGCTCTGTTTGGAGCATGAGTGTGTGTGTGTGTGTGTGTAGGGGGCGGGAGAAATATATATATATATATATATAACACCGTTTTCAATGCAATTAAGTCGGAGCAGAGCAGTGCCGTACACTATTCCCTGCAGCTACAACTCACAGCTACAACAGCTCCCTTGCAGAGGATAAAAAAAGGGAAAAAACATCAATTAAGTTATTTTTGGCCCCCTCCACCCCCCTTTCCGTTGTCCTCTCCTTCCCCCCATCAAAGAAAAAAAAAAAAAACCTTCTATGTCCCTCTCTCATTCTCTTCTCTGAGCCATCTCGCTGCTGGACTGGCAAGGCGAGGCTGACCAAGCCATCTGGCGACAGGCAGGGAAGGTATCTCTGAGGCTTGGGAAAGCACGAACGCGAACGCACTTCATCGATAGCCAAGACCTCCATCCTCAGCTCCTACGCGTGCCTGAGGCGGCCGCGAGGCAAGCGCTTGCCAATCGTACTTTGTTAGTCCAAAACAGAATGGAATTCAAAATGAGTGTGATTAGAATGGGAGTGTGTGTGTGTGTATGTGTGTGTGTGTGTGTGTGTGTCGAAGAGTATAAGTATAAGTGTGTGAGTGTATTTGTATAAGTGTGTGAGATTGGGTGTGTAGTGACATAAAAAAAAAAAAAGTGATTTCAAAAAGTTTGGAGACGTGTTGGGAGGCGACGTCTACAGACTTCAGAGAAGGGCCGAGGCACGAGATGAAGAGGGCTGATTAAATAACGCGGACGTAGTCAGAGACCTTCAGCGCAGGGCAGCGATGTGTGGGGCAAGGGGACAAACAGACAAATCCAGACAGGACACTTTAGTTAAAGAGCCTCAGGAGTATCCACGCTTGCCTTATATGGGCAACGCTGGGCGCCTGTCAAGTTTCCGTCTTGTGAGTCCACTGCTGTGGCGGTCCCTTTTATGTTGATTTGTTTTTCAATCTGTTTCTTTCAGGACAGATGGACGTACACCATTTGATTCCTTGGTGGAAGGAGATAATATTCCTCTTCGTCTTTTTTTTATCTGTGGGATTCATGGTGGATGAAGTGATGGTGGTTCGAGGTAGTGAGGGGGTTGCGCTTTGATCGTAATGAGATTTTGCCTCAGAGTTCCTCTTAAGATTGAGAGGAGGGAATCAAAATCCAATAGGGACATAGCACCAGGCAGGAGGAGGAGAGCTAAAGACAGAAGAATGGAGTCAGAGGAGCACGAGAGGAGAGAATAGAGCAGTGGTTGGCATTAACAGAGACAGAGATGGACAAAACCAGGCAGAGGAGAGAAGAGAAGAGAAGAGAAGAGAAGAGAAGAGAAGAGAAGAGGAGAGAAGAGGAGAGGTGAGAAGGGGGGAGAGGAGAGGAGAAGAGAGGATGAAGTAGATGGTGAAGAACAATCAGAATGAGTATGAGGGCCAGGTAGGTGGATACAGCAACTCAGAACATGAAATTGTACTTCAGGTCAACCAGATGTGGTACAGCCAAAAATATCCAAAATACACAAAATGTGGCAGGTGGATATGGCTACTCACAGGGACTCGGTGGCCACCACTCTCTGGGCGAGGCCGTAGAGCGTTCCACTGGAGGTCAGCACCACCATCTGGCTCAGGTGGGGGCTGGGAACCTTCTCCCGGCGTTCCT
This sequence comes from Alosa sapidissima, assembly GCF_018492685.1. NCBI lineage: Eukaryota > Metazoa > Chordata > Actinopteri > Clupeiformes > Clupeidae > Alosa > Alosa sapidissima. Next base: position 14,546,358 of record NC_055977.1, read on the forward strand.
CAGGGGGACCATGGGGACCCATGCTCTCCCCGCTGGGCTCCTGAGTGGACACACACACACACACACACAGTTAAGTATTAAGAATGCTGAATGCTATTACTGCCAACACCTTTATGGGTGAATGGGTGTAAATATATATGTAAGTGTGTGGTATGTTTCTCTTCACAGTGAATTTTCACCAAAAAGGCTGTTTATCTAGTGTTGTTGCTTAAAACAGACGACAATTCAATCTGTCCTCCTTTATGTCACAGAGCAAAGTTCTTTTTTGTATGCCACACACACACGTAAACAAATCCTGACAGATCACATCATATCCCCAGAGATGAAAACCTACAAACAAACATGGATGAGATTCTATTCATGGCTTTATTGACACAGCTTTCCATGGTCTATTTAGAGCTGGGATTCGTAACACTGGGTCTGAGTCTACAAGGGTATTCTTTTGACTTTGAAAAATATGGAATAAATGTGCATGAAGGCGGGGGAAAAAAAGAAAAGAAAAAGACAGGAAGAATCTCAAAGGCAGAGAAAATGGGATTACATCATTCCCTCCCCAATCTCTGCTCCCGTCATCTTCCATCTAGCTGTCTGAAGAAAGGTGAACTCTTTGTTGCTTAACTAAGACGCACAATAACACCCAGCATTTACATTCACTGCATCTAGCAGCAGCTGCATATGATGTACTGTAGACTTCACCGTCAAAGCCTTAATGATTTCAAACACCTTGTTTACTATAAAAGAACATGCAAGCATGGTAAACAACATGCAAACAGCATCCTGTTCCGCTCAAGTAACATTAAACGCTAGGTTTGAGGAGTTTCATTTAGAGGGATCTGCCGATACACACATTAAGGTCATAAGGTCAGAGCGGCAAAAATGAAAAGTACTGAACTTGTGTGTGACTAAGACGCTTTTTTGTAAGCTCTAATTGACCCTACATAACATCGCGGAGATGAAAAGACAAACGGATTTATGACACATCCAAAAAAAGACTTGATGACATTTTTGGAGAGTTTGTCAGGGATTAAAATGCCATGTGTAACAATGACAAGCTTGTCACACTTTTCAGAAATGCCAAGGCGCATAGACAAAACATGAACGGAACCATTCCATAGGACTTGAATGGAGAGAAGTGAGGTCCATTTGATTTGAACCAGTTTTCAGTTGGGCATCATTTGCATTGTACAGCCTCAACTCAGTTTGGTGACAGATGCAACAGACTGAAGCATGATGACTTCTCTGGTAGCGACATCCAGAAAATTATGACTTACATCAGAATGTGCAGAGTGCCATGTGTTTGAGTGCAGCTTTTGGTAGGTATCCTGTTTAGACATAGTACCAATGTAACAAAACATCACTGAATATTTTTTTCTTTTTAATGCTTTCCTCTATGGCTCTTACCTATGGGCTTTCCCCCAGATTCCCTACGAGTTGACAAGTGTTTCAACCTTTTCAGGAATGCCGAAGCATTTCTCAATTGAGCAGCACAGCAGAGTAGGCCTCTTATCACATTCTTATCTTGGGCCATGTCCAGCTTTGGCTATGTTCTTCATTTCAATGTTATTTCTGCTTAAATAACCAAAACGAAAATCAAATGTATTCCCCACCAGAACATGTATGTGAAGCCTGGGAAATGCTTGTGAACAGGGCACCACAAAAAGACCCTCATCCAGCCACTAACACACGGGCCAGGAGGGACAAAATCAATACCGATCTCCCAGGTAATGAACCAACGTGATATCATTACATTAGCTCCCCTCCCCACACACCAAGCCAATCTCCGCTGAAACCTAGCCCATCAGACACACTACTGGCAGAGCCATGTTTAGCACCCCCAACCAGTGTGAAAATAACCTTATCACACGCTACTACTCCGGTGGGAACAGAGTATAAAATGAGTAACAAACAAAAGGGAATTGAAAAGAAAGACCATGTTCAAGTGCAGACAACAAAACCCTGGTCTCTCTCCATACAACCAAACTCATTGTCATTATAGCTTACCTAAGAGAAATATAACTTCTGGGTCAGTCCCCATATAGCAGCATTAGCAGCAGTATTATTTGTTGCTACAAGAATGTCATCCATCGCCCCTAACTTAAATTACAACAGTCTTTAAAACAGAATCATACATTTTCAGGCACAGGAACGACACAAGCGAGGCTCATGCTTATTGATCAGGTGAGAGGGAGCAACTGAGAAGGTCGCCATGGCGGCCAAACGTTGCAGGAATTTAACAAGCTGTGATAGCAATAATTTTACGGTTAAAATAATAATAATTTAATTTCTACACTAGTTTCCATTATCCATGTGGCCCTTCTTGGTTTAAAACAAAGACACCCTCCCCTCCCCCAATGAAATGCTAATGTAGTGGTTCAAGGGCTATCAGATACACAGGACAAAGGATGTTACCTTGATATAATGTATCCATGTGTCATGAAATGTAAATATATTCATGTTTGGTATCATTGTGATAGTCTCAGTACATATATAAGATATCTCTCCTCATGCTATTCAGATAGGTGTGAAGTGGGTGTGAGTAGGTGTGTCTGATGCCAAGTGGAGAACCAACCAAGTGGGCTTGTTTTGGCGCCAAATTCTTCCTTTGTTTAAAGCATTCAAAAGTAACTAAACTGCAATGTTTGTCAGACTTGGACTTAGACTAAGACTAGAAGGATGTAGAACGGAAGAGAGGGAAAGGTTGGCTACAGGCCAACCTAGGCCTTCCAGGCCTGGGCTAGGCCTACATAGACCATAGACCATTTTTTGTACCCTCTCTGCTTGTAACAGAATAAACTTGATTCCTGAGTTTTTCCTGAAGTTTGCCAGTCTGAAGATTAATATTAAGTAATTATTCTCCACAATTACTTTCAGCTGCAAGGATAGCTAGGAAGGAGGATTTGTATGCATAATGCATCCCTTTGTATGCATAATGCATCCCATTCCCTATAGATGGGAAAAAGGACAAATATAATAAGCCTTGATTTAGTAGTCATCATTAAGATATGTGAACTTATACGGTTATACAGTTTATAAGCTGTAACAACCTTAATGGTGTCAGTAGTAAACAATGAATTACCCAGCTTCGAGATACCAACACATTTTCCTTAAGTAGGATCTTATTTCAGGTCAATAGGAGACAACAACAAACTAAGTGGTCACAGACATAATGGTTCCCATGGGAGAGTGCTGTGTTAAATAAAGATTTACTCCCTACGTCCTGACTATGGCAAGGTGGTCTGGCCATATCCTGTGCAATCCATTGAGGAAAACCTAGGATCTGCTTTGCACAACATAAACATGATTGAGGTGCAGGACTTATGGAAACTGTCCAGAAAATCCATTAAGTCTTTTTCTTCAATGTGGTCCAAATGTAAATGATTAAAGTAGACTCGGAAAATAACAGTGATTTACGATTCTCTCCTACTTAACCACTTGACAATGGTCCTTTTATTCCCCAACAGAACGTAGATATTGATTCCGGTAACACGAGGTTAACAAGAGGTTGACCAGAGGTTTGCATATAGTTTTTGCAAGAAAATTCTGTTACAGTACATCTAAAATACACTATCAATCTTTCATTGGCTATAATAGCTACATTTCCAATGTACTGAGAGGGTTCATGAACTTGACCCCTTTATAGCGCCCTCTATATTTATTGACACCCCAAGTAAAGTTAACTTAAAACAGGTATGAAAAAAAATCATCTTTTGGTGATTTGTCTTAATCTCAGAATGAAAACAATGAGGAAAAATCCAATCTTGAAGGGAAGCAAATCCTGAGTAAAAAATAATGTCTCAAAGAAATTAATATTTTTTTTAACAAAAGTACATGTGCCACAATTATTGGCACCCCCTAGAAAATCTTATAAACAAAATGTAACAGAAGCCTTTTTCCATTAAATTTAATTTTCCATTCAACTTATTTAAGCTGATCAGAGTGTCTGTGCATTTTCAGCTGTAAAGAAGTGCAAGTCTGATGTCTGAGTCAGAGCATAAAGCTTGAGATGTCACTGTTTCTGAAACTCATTAAAACTGCATTGAAAGGGAGCTACAGTGTGCAGATTTATATATTTATTTATTTATATATATATATATATATATATATATATATATATATATATATATATATATATATATATATATATATATATTTTTTTTTTTTTTTTTTTTTTTTCCTTTTTCTTTTTTTTTTCTTTTTGAGAAATCTTCAGTAATAGCAGGGAGCCATGCGTAATACAGAGCAAAATCAGTCGGTCAACATGGTATATATATATATATATATATATATATATATATATATATATATATATATATATATATACACACCAGTTTCCCCTACAAATATCACATACTGTTTCCCAATTCACTCTAGTAATGCCCTCAGGAATAGTCAACTTGAAAAAGCTCCATGGAAAAAGAAAATGCTGTAGGGCACATGAAATATTAATGCAATGTTTACTAAATGGATAACATACAGCAGAACATGAAATTATATCAAACCCTGGCTAATTCCGGCACCTCTCGTTAAACATTAATGAATTTATATGAGTCATCGTGAGCTTTGGCATTCAGATTGATTTTCTCATCTATTTGTCTTACACATATAGGGGAGATATACAATCATGGAAATTGGATTAAAAGGCCTTATGACACATTAGCAGGCAGATTAACGTCACCTCAAGGGATCCTCACTTGCTGAGATCGCAGCACTGTCACTGAATCACCAGCACCTCCACCACTACCTCGGATCACTGTTCATAGAGGTCAATGCTACGTGAGCATTTTAAACGTGTAAGGACGGATGAGCCGCTGATGAGCCCTGAGCTTGATGTCATGATGAAGACCGTATGTCTGCGTCTGAAGGTTAAGGTGGACACAAGGGCCGACTCAGCAGGGTGAGAGCTGTCCTCCTACATCATTCAGAATTAAGTCTCACATGTTACCATCCGGTGCTTCTGGCAGCAGATCTTGGTCAAACTTTAACTTTACATGCAGGGTGTGTTATTTGTATGTCGTGGGTCGAGTATTTGACATGGCTTCTTTATTGAATTGGGTTGGCATTTTAATCACATAAATTCTTGGGTTAAAAAATGTTTTTTATGTTCCCGAAGCTAATGGCACTTGAAAGCAACACCCACCCAAAAAAGAAGCTGAACTTTCCATTACTCAAAGAGAGTGTAGCGAAGGATTTGTAGGAAAGAAAAAATCATCACAGCAAATGGATTTAACCACACACTGCAAGATCAAAACAGCACTTGTATATCCCTACTGCACTGACAAGTGTCTTCAGCAACAGGAAAAGGAGGAGTCAGATTAATCACCATTTCTTCTGACATGTAAAGCACTGGCAATACACTGAGGAAACAGTGCAATACTACCCTGACAAATGTTATGTATGAAATTAGTCAGTGGTACCAAGAACAAGTAAAAAAAGAAAATATCGGCAACCGATGAAGCAGATGAAATGTTGCCTAACCTCAAAGGCGTATCAACTTCGAATTCAGACCTTGCAAAATACTCAGAGGAAAATGCTTAGTACATAGTGATAAACAAGCTAGATTAAAAATACAATTTTGACATCAGGTTACCTCAGGGAAACTAGTATTGACTCAGATGTGTTGAATGAGATAAATAATGAAATTAGCATTTTACTGTTGCCTACGAAACACTCTCCTTGAAATATACATAGTTTGTCAACATTCAACACCGGCTATTGAGTGCTTTGTCAATATTTATGCTAGGCATAATCCTTTTATTCTCATATATGCTAATATAAGACTGTTTCTAATTGAAATGCCCCCCAGTTTAAAACGGCATTCATAATTATGCAAAAGCCACAAAAGTTGCCTTCAGCGTGACTGACATGAAAAAGCAGCCATTTTCCAAAGTTGGGATTTGGAACACATTCACAAGCTTGGAAAATTACATAGACAAATAAAAAAGGAGGTTAGAATAAAACTCTAAAAAAGGCGCGCTTGACAGACATAGCCAATGTGCTGCCAGATGGGTAGCCTTTCGTCTAGTGAGACGCTAAAGATTTCTCTCCTCCGTAAAGAAAAAGAAGAGAAAAAAGAAACTGGCTATGGCAGGGGCACAAGCTCTACGATTTAGCAAGAGACTCTGCAAACACAATACAATTGAGTGAATCACTGCACAGACAACATGGAAAGACAACATTTGGCACTCCCAAAATCAGGGGGGGAAGTAGAGCCAATGTCAGGGATGACGTGCACAATCATGCCAGAGGACCCATTCCGCAAAAGTTTGTTTATAGCTTGCACTTTTGATAAGACTAGCCCTTTTCAAATGTTTGGGCACATAGTGCCTTTTTGGCAAGAAAAATCTCCAAGGAGAACTAGATCATGATCACAAAATTATTTACAATGCCAACTGAGAAATCTTGCAGTCAACTTTATACCTGGAATGAACAACAACAACACCAACACAATGACTAATTTAATAGATCCAGCATCAAGAGGCATCAGAGTCCAGCCTCACTAGAAACTCATTTTCCTAAAGATTTTAGGGATTCATTAAAAGCATAAATACTCATTTGGAAACCAGGGTCATGCTAGCAAAACCTCTCCCCAAGTTCTGCCTCATATCAAATCATTTAAAGAACACAGAATTCCAAAATGTCATGACGCACGAGCCCCATTTGTTAACATTCATTTTTCAAAGTCACAGCCACCCCCATTTTATTTTTTTGTAACCGAGAGAATGTGTCCAGCATGGTGAACGATCAATCACCATCACTGGAAATGTGAAGTGCCACACTACTCGCTGCCGCCTGGAGCCGGTGGGCAGAGTGAAACACCAAAAGCAGCAACCACCCACCATGGCAGCCCCAGAGAAGATTCAATATGGATTCTCTCTCAATGGCAACACCTCTCTAAAAACAAAACAGTGGCACAAACAAATTAAAATAAATAAAGGAAACAAACAAAGGGGGAAATAGCCATGTATTACTTCCAAAAATCCACCTGAAACTTAGACATCATTACTGTACTACCAGCTCATGGCTCAGGTGTACACATTTAAAAAAAAAAAGCTTGGATGTGCATAATGACCTCTTCTAACTCAAGTGCTCACATGTAGCGTGTTTCCATCCAACTCATGCGAATTAGTGATGCGTATCCGTGGTAATGCAAAAAAGTATTTTGGGACACTTTGCCTATGTTGAGTGAAATGGACGCCCTCCTCTCTGCGGTCGGAATAGCCTAGGCCCTATAGGCCTAATTCATTCCTTCATTTTGAAAATAATTTAATATCGATTAGATGGCGCAATCGGGTGTTGGCAGCTTCCCATCGCCGGAGACCGCCATACACTTGGGAATGACCAAGGTCTCGGCAGTTTTTTTGTCAAATTTGGCACTTCACTGTAGAGCTTCATTTCTATCATTTCACGAGGGCTCGGGCTGGGGCTGGGGCTGGGGCTGGGGCTGGGGCTGGGGCTGGGGCTGGGGCTGGGGCTGGGGCTGGGGCTGGGGCTCGGGCTGGGGCTCGGGCTGGGGCTCGGGCTGGGGCTGGGGCTCGGGCTCGGGCTTGCGCGGTAGGCTAAATGAGAGAGAAAGATGCAGAAATGGATGCTTAGGAGGTGAAACAGAGGCTGGCCTCTTGTGACTGGCGTTTTAGTTGCACCAAGCAAAGTCTGAGGTGTGGAAAAGTTTTGATCATGTGCATAATGAGAATAATGAGCCAGTGGTTATGTAAATTCCAAAGGATGCAACATTCTGTAGAACGACAGGGAATTCGTCGCTGATAAGGCATGTTGATCAAAGCTGTCAGTGCCCATCAGGATCACATCGTTTGTAGGCTACAGCAACAAAATCAAACCCTGCAAAGGTGAAACAAATGGTTATGGAGAAGAAGTGTGTCAGCTTTCGCTGTAAAGACATTAGGCCTTTTAATATTGTAAATGGCGAGGGGTTTGAAAAGCTGGCGCAAGAACTAATTAATGTCGGGGCTGCGTATGGGAGGGTTCCCGCAATTGTTTGACATTGTTTGGATATAAAAAGCTAAATATATCGTTATATGTCGGTAAAAGAAGTACACGTTGGCTTTCTCTGCTCTACCATAGCCACCCTCTCACACAGCACTGCGCGCAGGACCAGAGAGAGGATAAGCGGAGATTTGGCAGCACTAAATCACGGTTAAAATGCAAGATGTTTGATTATCATCTCTGACCTCAACAATAAAGACTTCCTGTATGTTTGCTTGCATAAAATTATTACACGGATTTTGCAACAACACGCCAACAAACACGGGTATGCAGTGGCTATTCAAAATGACATGGAAAGTACACTATGTGCAATAAACTGACGCTTTGAATAGCCCAGGCTACATTGGACGTGAGACTTTGAATAAACAAACTACATTTCCAACTGCAAGGTCCCAAGTTGAAACAAGCGATAGGCTAATGGTCCCGAATTTAATGTTTCAGAAGACAACAAATGGCAGACAGAGCAACGTCACTTACCAAACACTGCTTTTGAGTCACATCGTTGCAAATGTCAAACGATCACAAAATGGCTTGTCTTCACTATCAGGAAAGTTATGCAATAAGCTAGGCTTATAGCCTTAACTCAAAACATTTGTTATGCCATTCTGATCTGTAGAAATCACATGCAGTCATGCCTAATTTCTGCTTACTGCACATTAATTATAGGCTAATATATTATAATATTCAGTATACATTATTGAATGCTTAGCTGTGATGATGTTTTTCCCTATCATCCTATTGTTAAAGCAGGCATACCTGCGGGCATGTAATCGGGCTACAGGTTTTCTACAGGAATGGCATGTTTGAACGGGCACTGCACTAGTTGTATAAACTTGCGATGTGTGCCGATCTAGTTGTTGGCGAAAACTTTAGCGTCAGCAAAACAACTGTGCACCGATGTGTGTATTCAGTTTGTTTTATTCTACGGAAACAAGCAACAGAACACATCAAGTTGCCTAATGTTATAGGGAAGCGCCAGAGATTGCTGAGATTCTCTGAAGGTTACGTCATATGATGCGAATAAACCGTTTCCATCAACTTTATTCACATTATACCTTATGCACAATGAGAGTTAATCCCCCTCTAGCGAATCAAATATAGATGCGCATTAGGATTTTTGATGTGCATTTCACGTGTTTCCAACCGGGATTTCTTATTCGAATAGAAATAAGAATGCGCATTAGGAAGTTGGACGGAAACACGCTAATGGTCAGAAGCACGCATTTGTGTGGCAATGATGTGAGAGGTGGTTCTATTGCAGTTTCAGGTCCATTAAAAAATGGAAACAGAAATCAATAACACTAACTCTACTGAGAAATATATGAACCCTCTGCCTCTCCATCACAATGACACCAGTCTGTCGAAAACAGGTATGAAAGGAGTTTTGGATTCTTCATAGCCATTGACTGCATTCATAGCAAAAAGTCATATCAAGCACTCCAAAATCAATAGCTAATCTGAGGCAATGCTATTTTTTCTCATCGCAACTTTGATTTCTTTTCCTTACTTTTTTTTGTAAAGCAGTGTCATTCCGCATTGGGTATTTGAAGCTTATTAAAAATGAAATCAGATAACGCCTGCAAAAAAATGTGCTAGAAATAGGCTTTATTCTCTGTGGATGGGGAACAGTGAGTTTTAATCTAGTGAGGTAGAAGATCTGAAAAAGGCCAAAAGAAAAGATGTGGAGAAAAAAAAGATGGTCTAATCCACAGTGTAAAATGACTTTTGATCATGTGGCCCTCAGACTCAACAGAACCATGGTAGCTTAGATGCAATGCATATTATTTGTTCCCTCAAGAACCGAATGCTTGCATAACCAATTGTTTTACATTGGTCTCTAAAAGCATGCACATGTTTAACCCATTTACTCCTAAAATGCCTGCTAAAAACGCCTATAGAATCCTTTGGCATTCTAGACTAAATAACCTTATTTCCTGAGGGTTTTCTGAAAACATACTAAAAATTGTCAACGTCTACCAAAATTTAATATCTAAGCCTCTGTAGCACCTAGAAACATGAAATAAAAAGCATGCTGTGCTACGCAGCATCCAGCGGGAGATTCTGTTGCGCTATGCAGCATCAGGCTGGAGATAGAATGTTGCGTCATGCAGCATCCAGCGCGAATGGGTTAAGGAAGCATATGCAAATCATTAATCTCTCACTGCTTCATTATTATTCCTTATGCTTTGACACCACTTACAAAGCACTCATCAGAATCAAATTGTCTCCATCAACAAACCAAGTCAACTCAGCTAAAACATAATGGTGCTAATACCATCAAATATGCTAAGTCAATGAGTGATTAAGGCTTATGAAGCAAATTCCAATGAACCGTCCTATAAAAAGACCTCACTAATCAAGTAAGACAACAAATTATCCATGTGTCTTTCAGTTTAGACATGACAGAAAATGTGCTAAGGGAATACAACCTGGGAATATCAAGATGATAACCATCAGCATTTGACCTATTTTCTAATATGAGGTGCCTTCACACAATAATAGCCTGTCTCCACAGGGAACTTGAGCCCAGAAAAAGCCTTCTGGCCAACCAGCTGAGACACACTGCTGTTTCCTGACATGCCATCACGAGCCAGGCGTTGGACTGCAGCTCCGGCCAAATTCTCCCCAGCCATTTCCTCAGCCCATTTGCCTGAATTAAGTCCAACTTCTGACATCTTCCCAGTGCCTGTCCGTGGAGCCAGCTTCCTAATGTTTCCATTAATTTCTCTCCCAATTATCCCATTCTAGCCTTTCTATCCCTCTCCACTATTTAACCCCCCCCCCCCCCTTTTTTGTTTCTTTTTTTGGCCAAACGGCCCCTCTACCAGCTCCACACACAAACGCACAAAAGAACCATTTTACTCCATGTCCTCCTCGCTCTCCTCTGACACAGTCTGTTCTTTGGACATTATTAGGGCAGCGCGTTGGTACATTGTCACACAAATTACCGCGGACCTTCTCCCACCGCCACCGAGCCCGAGGTGAGCCAGGGCACCAGATCCCGCCAAGGGGCTCCCATGGCGTTCGTCTGGGCCATCAGCATTGTTTAGCCCTGGGGCCCAACCCACTGGCCTACTAATTGTTGTGTTAACTGAAACCCGCTAAAGTGCGGGTGGCATTGTTGCCCACACTGGAGACGAGGACGAGTCCCATTACTCTAATTGTTACGACAGCCGTTTTGACCTCGTGATTAAAAATACATGGCCTTGAGTGATTGCGGTCCAAAGGATCTCTGGGTGTACAGGAGATCAAACGGGGGCAAATCATGGAAGCCAAGTGATGATTGGCCAGAGGAGGCTGATGGCCAGAAACCTTTAAATAAGTCCTATAAGGCGTTTACATAAAGTCACTGAAACCATGTCTACAGCTTGAAAAACTACTGGAAACAGGGGTTCAAGAAGGTCAGCATTGTAATTTTTTATTTTGAGCTGCTGCAGTGAAACAAATGGTCTGTTGACAATGTGCATTCATCCACTAGTAATAATAAATCTATTAAAAGGGACTAACACTAAACCACCTGGCTCTGGCTTTACACAACATTTTCACCGTAACCATGGAAAAATATTCACACTCAAAAAAAAAATGTAAGTCATATCTTTTGAAGATGCAAGACCTTCTCCTTCATTCTCCAGACATACAGTATGAGAGAGTCTGCACCTAATGTTCCGAACACCAACATCAAAGAACAGGAGCTTATCCATCTCTGCTTAATGACCAGAAATTAAGCTCTGGAGTTTGCTCACAGAAACAAAACTTCTCTCAACCCCCACCACCAAGGGAAAAGGAAAGGACAAGGAGATAAAGGACTCAGCTTTCTGAGCAGAGTGCAAATAGGCGAGGAGTTTGAGGTTAATGCCAACACACACAAACACTGTCTGTCAGCCCACAAATGATCAAAGTGTCCGCAAAATAAACCAAGGACTTTGTGTTCTTCTGCAGCTAAGAAAATGGAGCCTAATGAGATAATACATAAGGCCTGCAATGCATCCTTCTAATGTGAAGGATGAGACACCATTTTGATGACAAGGGACGCTTGAGACCCACTGTATGCTGTTGGGGCTCATCATATCTCTATCGCTCAGCAATATTGAAGTTTATTGCTTCTCCCCACCTCAACAATCCTACTGACGACCCTTCAGGGATGTTTCATTCTGGCTCTGTTCGGGACCAAATGTTCTCATATGTGCGGCAGCACTCTGTTATTTTCGTGTCATGGTTAGGATCCAAACACATTGTGAACAGAGCTTATTCACACATGTTGCCTCCTGGTTGCAGCTGCAATCTAATGCGTAGTTCTTTCCAAAAGTACACTCCGGCATCGTCTGGACAAACGCCTGCTCCAGGAACGTTAAGTAACGCTTATCCCATCACTGAGCGTTATGGAAAAGCGCTGGCAGTAACGGCGTTCGTCTCGTCATGCCTTGGTATATTCTGGGTTTGGCTGACTGGTGTTGAAGTCTTTTTCTCTGAGGGCCAGTAAGGCCCATAAGAGAGTGATTAAGCAACATGTCAGTCAAAGGCACTGGGGAGTGTAAAGGGAGTTGCCTTGGGCAAACACCTGAGGATCTCATGTGTTGGAGCCTGATGTCACTCTGTGGCTTCGGTCAAAGGCAAACAAGAAAGAAAGAAAAAAAGAGCCAGCTTTCTTTCCATTTATCGACAGAACAGAAACAAAAATGAAATAATATAAAACAGAAAATGAGATATGAAACAGAAAATGAGGTATAAAAAAGAAAAGAACAGGAATACAAACAGATCTTTCTGAAAGGTCCTGTCTTGGCATTAGTGAAAGGGTGGCACTCGCTTCAGTAAGCTTCCAATGTCCTCTGGAGTGGTATGACTGGGGTTGATCCGATGAGTCAACACACACAATGGGCTCAACAGAAAATGTCAAAAGTTTGATTTAATGAAATGCACAGTGCACACATGTGTCAAAAATAATCTTAAGAAACCTTGCATTGACCCAGGAAAAAATTAGCACCCTGCCTCTTCAGATTAATCAGTCCGACCACACATCAAAAACATGCACACAAATGAGCAAAGCATGGCTTTAATTCTTAAGAAAATGCTGTCGCTGCCATGCACTGTTCATGCTTTTGTTTTGCTAAAGCTTTTATTCAGGGTATTGAATCCACTGCAACTGCCCTAGATTTTGTTTAGCATACATTTTTATAAATTAAATTTGCTTGCAGATGCTTTTTTAATGAAGTATACTTTGAGTACAGGTATGGGATTATATATTATAATATACACGTTTGACCGATGAGTGTACTCCCAGGACAACATACTCATGCGCTTGGCATTGTCAACATACACTGCTGTATCAGTTGAGCTACAGCAAGACTTCGGTCTTCAAATCACAGAGAGTGAGGGTCTTCCGCTTCCTCCAGATTGCTGATTACATAGCCGAGAAGAGTGGACGAGAGAGCTGGTTCAATTACCATCAGTCATTCCTAAAATCCAGCTTCCTCGTCTTCTGCTAATACTCTGAAATCGCTTGTCATTACGCTTATGTCGAAAATAATTAGAGTCTTCATTTTGCATTTGTGTGACACCAGGAGCCAAATCACAGCTTCTTCACAGGCTGCTCACCCCTCCCCAAATCTGACCAATCATCTCAATAAAATTTGTGTCGTATCGCCTGGAGAGATTTCACTCAAACACCCACAAAAAGGCAGACAGACTTCCTGACCAATCATCAACACAATCCATGTAAAAATCGCCTGGAGCTCTGTTACACACAGTAAACACACACACACACACACACACACACACACACACACACACACACTTCTTCTCGCCCAAAATGGAAGACTTTATTCTGAAAGTCATATGAAAAAGAGATTGAAATCAGCCAAAATCAAACTGCATTTGGCCACAGCCAGAGGTGTTTTGTCACCTTCTCCCCCTTGGAGTCACGGAAGTCGGCCAATCAAAGCGCATGTGTTAACGAGAACACTCGCTCTCAACGGGATGCACAAGTCGCGGCAACCGTTCGTCTGGATGGTAAGACTATCTACCAGTTCATTCCCAGGACACGCATGACAAACTGTCAAACCCGTGGACCGTGCATCACGGGGGACCCATGCGTCGCTCTCCCGTCTCTCGTCTCTCTCTGTGAATGCATATTTACAGAGTTATTTTTAGAGTATGCAAACACATGGATGCTGCTATCCATACTGCTCGCCCTCCCACACAGCTGTTTTGAAACATTATCCGTCAGATGGACGCGGCGCAAATTGAATCTGTGTCGGATTAGATCACACTGCAACCCAAATTTAAAAAAAACGACCCCCTGCACGTTGGCATTATTTAAACATTAAAACAGCTGATTGAGAGGCAAGCTCCTTTGGTTACATATCCTGGTGGGCCACATATTCAATAAGAGAGACAAACAGAGAGGCAGAAAGAACATGAAAGAGAGAGAGAGGAAAAAAAGGTAAGAGGTAGGATAACGGAGTGAGATTAAACACAGAGAAACCGAAAGAGAGAGAGAGAGAGAGAGAGAGAGAGAGAGAGAGAGAGAGAGAGAGAGAGAGAGAGAGAGAGAGAGAGAGAGAGACATAGAGACTGTGAGAGACACACAAACAGAAAGCAGGGACCGATTCTTCACCTCCCAGCTTGAGTGAGGATTGCAGTGCCAAGGCATAATGTGGGAGACTTTAACCCAACCACATGCTTGAGGTTAACCGCCAACACACATGGCTCCCAGGCTGTATGGCCAGCCAGGCTCGTGGGCACAGGCCTCCCTGGCTATGCCCAGTGGACAGGGAAAAAAAACATCAGTGACCACCAGTCTGAATTCTAGTGGGTCACTGATCTGTCTACAACCCAAAAAGCTTCTCAGCCTCTCTTTTACCCCTTGACTCGCTCCTAAAAATTCACATGAACCTGTATGTGTTCCCTAGAGAATAAACATTTTCCCATCTGATTAGATCCTGAGTTGACTTACATTTGCAATCAAACTGGGCTTTGAGTCTGCCAAAGGAACCCATGGCTTGGCCACGGTTTTCTCCGCTGGGCAAGCGATGGATGATGGCTGATTTATCACGTCCGCCAAACCTTCAACAAAGCAATTTCACAGTTGACTTCCAGTGTCCATCCGCCAAAAAGCGAGAGATCAGGCTGTCACCACAGTGTGGCGAACAGTGCAGAATCAGTGTTAAGATACTGACCAGTTGGATCTTCCTAGATTTAAAATAGTACCTGAGTTTCGTACAAGACTTGTACACATTTTGGGTTACTGCTGGATCACTCAGTTGAGTCATGTTTTGACTGATTCGCTGAGGTGCTAGTTTACAAGTAAGAGCGACAAAAAATGCTTTTTGCTTAGATCAGATTGTGATCAAATCAGAAGTATTTGACAGTGTTCTCCTTTTTGCCTCTGCATGGGCAGACAATGGCAGTCTCGGTAGCACACCAAACAAATTTTTGACACAACGACATAACTCCATTTTAAAATCCTAAAAGCAACTGTTGCATCACTGCGCCTGTGTGTCTGGGAAAACGTCTTTTTTTCAACACATCTAGTCTCTCTCTTGCTGACACAAAGATCCACTAATACCAGCACACACACCATTTTCAAGGCGCCCCATCAGGCTAACAGTTTTGCTACAGATTAAGTCACTCAGCAAGAGGCTCAACGAATACCAGATTCTAAACACGGATGATTCTCTGCATGACCGTGGCAGGGAACAGCATGACAATAAATGGCAAAAGATGGAGAACTTCACCGAAAGCAATTGGTAGATAAGGTTTAGTGTTACGAATACAATAGTTAATTATTCAGAGTGCCTTTCTTTCTACCAAAGCAGCCTGTGGACTCAGGCAGCTATGGCAAATCAGAGATTCTCTCCCCTCCTGCCAGGATGTCAGCAGGAATAAACTAAACGTGTAATACAGCCAACAGCTAGATGTGAGGCACGGCTGACAGTGATAAGTTCTTTTTCTCGTCCCTGGGTGGAGATGGCTGTCTGGCACACAATCCCAGGCGGGAGAGCAGGCAGACATGGGCGATGACGTATATGAAATGAACACTGCCTCCTGCCGCCACGTGACACCTGAGAGATGACTAATGTTTCTCCCCCCGTGGCTTCACTGCTTCTCTTCCATTCTGCAACGTTACGAGTCAATCAGCTTACAGGGGGAAACAAAAGGCAGTTGACGGAAAGGGAAAGGAGGGGATCGGGGACTACACCACATGGGGCTTTACTTCTCCACTTAGGCAAGTGTGACAAGTAATTAAGCTCTTAAGCGCCTCACGAGAAAAGGTCGTCCCCCCTTACACCAGGATGTGCCCTCGGGTGCAAAAATCGTGAATTTCATCTACATGTTTCGAAGGACTCACTTTTAAAATACATCAAGTACATTACACGGGGGAAAAAAGACTGCTCAAAGAGAAAAAAAAAAACATAAGCCCAATGTTCATTTTTAATTCATGAACAATTCATCTCGCAGATCTGATTAATACTCCACATTGAACACGCAGTGTGCGGTTAAAAGGATAATATGATTATCACCCGTGATTTTAAAAATAGAGACAGATACAAATAGCTACTATTTACGAGAACAAGGAGAACATTGAACAGAGGGTCTGGGTATCCAAGGAAATGATTAATTAAAGTGCATTTGACAAAAATAACATTGGGGGGAAACAACCTAAAAGCTTTCTTTAATACTTCTCTCCTTCCAACACTCCAGCCAATAGCAGTTATCCCGATATAAGCCACAATCCTCGGCAGGGAAGAGGAAGCAAAGCCAACAGCGTCCAGACCCCGCTGTGCTGGCGATAAAAATTTCAACAGTTTTTAATTCACATGTCTGCAGTTTGACCACTGTTATCTCCTCCATCATCAATCGCTTCTCTCTCCATCGGCATGGCCCTGACATACCCTCTCACTCATGTTCTCTCTCTATTTTTGTGCAGCTATGGCTTTCCTCTCCACCAATTCACTTTAGTTACCTGTCCTGTTCCTATTCTTTCCCTCCTGTCCCCAGTCACTACAACTCCCTCATTCACTCTCTTCTCTTTCTCCGTCTCTCTTCCATTTCTCCTTCTCCCTCATTCACTCTCTTCTTTTTCTCCATCTCTCTCCGTTTCCTCTGGCTCTGCACACCAGATATGGCATTTATCCGCTCTATGTTATGAGCGTAGACCAGCTTGTCTCTTCACAGCTCTCAAGCCTGCCGTCAATCTTTTTTTGTCTGATTTACGATCCCATTAGACGGACAGCAAAAAGGGCAGGGAGTCATGGTGTGCATTTAACGAGGTGGGATATTTTCCTCTGTTGCTGTGATGTGGGTCTCTCCCATTCATTCACTGTAGAGATTTTTGTGCAATCTTTCTTATTCCAGTGGTGCCCCCCAATGGCAATGGACTGTGGATGGTTGGCCAGCAGGAGGGTCTGCAGCTGGCTTTCAAGTGAGGCCCGATTTGATCTTATCTGGCAGGAGCCTAGTGGACTCTTGCTCTAGTTCTCTCATGAAACAGACAACTGGGTTGATGGTTTTGTAAACTCCATCCAAACAGAAGAGGTGGCCAAAAATAAAACAAGATGGCCGCTTGGGATGAAGTTTCCTCACCTCCTTTGGCCTTGCGATGGCGAAAGTGCGAGAATGTTTTCTCAGTAATACCCCCCGCCTCTTGTTTTCCTGCTTAGAAACGCAACCCAAAAGCTGCAAATGTTGCATTATTTCCTCAGACAGACTCCCCACTGTCCTGACAATCCCCCACCTCCCCAAGATTGTCCAGGTCACACCCCTCTCCTTTCATCCCCTTTAAATCATTCCCCCTGGTCAGAGGACACAAGCGCCTGCTGACTCATTACAAAACACTCGCCACTCCTGAAACATTCTCATCCATCTCTGCTGATGCGACTTGACACACACACACACACACACACACACCCACGCGGTCGCCTCAGCCATCTGTGTCGAGAGATCTCAGGCACCTGTTAAATCACAGCTTTGTGGTGGCGGGCTTATCAAGTAGCTGTCAGACAATTGACATGAGTTAGTGAGCGGAG
>NC_055977.1:14569383-14589383 GCF_018492685.1 Alosa sapidissima
CCATTACCCATGACAGCCACATTTCCCCCACCCCACCCATTTGGCTCCTCACTCCCCAGCCCACCTAACTAACTCGTGGCGTATTAGTCAGCAGACGAGAGTAAAGTAAGGCCCTTCATTACGAGGCGAGGCGAGGCGAGGAGGCGAGGGCTGCAGTTCGTTTCTGTCGTCGGAGGGCATTTGTAAATCTCGGATAAAGCCTCCTCTCCTCTCAGCCCTTCTTCCCCTGTCACAGCACACCACCCCCATTTCTATTTCGTATCCATTCATCGCTTGAAAGGAGAGTTATTAACTTTGGGGTGTATGTGTGTGTGTGTGTGTGTGTGTGTGGGGGGGGGGGGGGGGGGGTGTACAGAGCATGAATGCGGAAAACTAATGCATCTTAGCGCACCCGGCTGCTAGAGTCAATATCACGGCGATGTATAATGGAATATTGCCCTTTAGAATTCTGATGCTGTTCATTACTCGTAAGAGTGGTCATTCTTTAGGAAGTGTGAGCTATAGTGCTCATGTGTATAACAGGCTATGAGCATCTGTGTGTGTGTGTGTGTGTGTGTGTGTGTGTGTGTGTGTGTGTGTGTGTGTGTGTGTGTGTGTGTGTGTGTGTGTGTGTGTGTGTCCCATTTGTGAGCACATATGCTGAGTTCAGATAACGACACACATTCCTATCAATTTTCAAAGCGGGTCTTTGTCGCAAATTCATGAGTGGGACGTGTACGTGTGACCTCGAGCAGATGGCTTACAGATTGATCCTGATGCCTGAATGAATACCTGAGGAGGTGTGTGCGCATTCATTAGCTGAGCTGGATGGGGAAGTTTGTCAGTGTTCGCAGAGCTGCAGGTATGAGGGAGAGAGTTATCTATGTGAGAGCAAAAACTGGAGGGTGAATGGTGCGTCAAGTCTGTCAAACACTAGACTGGGACGTTTTTTGTCTGTGTGAGTGTGTGTCAGTGTGTGTTTATGTGTGCATGTTTGCTGAGAGATTGTCAGTTTTAGAAGAGGTAAGACATACTGTAAGAATCTTGTCAAATTCCCATACTAGAAACAGGGGCATTCATGTCTCTGTTTATGTGCATGTGTAAGAAAGTTTACAGTGGGTCAATCAGGTCTAAGGACAGCCTGAGCATCTCTAATAGGACATAACATCCCTTTATTAGCATAGGCAGGGCAGCTTCTCTGGGTAGAGGGTTTCACCCAGCAGCCTGGCACCACACGGAAGCTCCTTTTAAGGTATGGCCTGGCCAGAGGGGACATTTCATGCCACGTTACCCAGTTACGTTATTCAGAGTATGCATCAGATGCAGTGTGTGCCAAAACCTACTTAACAGATCGAATGGCAAACAGAGAGGGCAAAGAAGGGGTTTAAAATTTGGTGACCAATAGAATTCAGAGCTGAACTCACTATCGATATACCCAGTTGCCGTTGTGAACAACCACCAAGTTATTCGTATTAATACTCATTTTGCATAATCATTTTGAGAGCTCAGTGCTTTTGGTATTGAACTCTCATACTTGATCTGTATGTTCTGACAGCTTTGGCCCTGCAAAACCTAACTAGAAAAAAAGGGGGGTGGGGGGGGGGCGGTAAGTACATTACGTTAATACTTTCACAAGCATGGAGGGATTATGGCACCATACAAGCCACTGAAGAGAACACAAATCTCCATGAAACAAAGTCTTTCCGTCAGATGTGAGAATGGTTCATTGAATAACAGCAGTGGCACAGGAATGGAAAATGGCATCACAATGGCATGGTGACAGCAAAAATGGGTTTTAAAGGGGGTGAGGGGTGGCACACATTGGTGATTTACCATGTCGTTCCGTCCAAAGAATGTGTAGACAGCGTACAGGTAGTAGTCAAAGAGCTGTGAGACGCAGTGGATCACGTCAAAGGCTATGGGCTGCAGAATGCTCATCATCTGCATATACTTTCCTGAGGGGAGGGAGAGAGAGGGAGGGAGAGGGAGAGGGAGAGAGAGAGAGAGATAGAGGGAGGGAGAGAGAGAGGGTGGGACCAAACAGATCAATTATCTAATCAGCAAAACACTACTTGATTCACTTTCTCCATGCGGGAGTAGCAGACCAGTCGATCGTAAGAACCTAATTGCATTGCCATTTCAAGGTTGACTTGATGAACAAACAGCAAATACTTTTTAATTTATACCATCTCGCTTTGATCTCATCATGAGCACACACAAGTACACAAATAAAAATACACACAGTATTTTAATTCTTCAGAGACCAAATCATTTAAAGCAAATGACTTCTATAAGCTCGTGCTTATAGAAAATGAACCCATAAAATGCCTCACAAGCCTGGATTCCTGAGTGGCAAGTTAGAGCTATTGTCATGCTCATCTCACCAATAGCTTCCAGTGCAGACTCGTGTCAGAAAAAAAAACTCTTAATGTTTGTCGAGTAACTTTCGCAAGTCGATTAGAATGGAACAGTGTCCCTGAGGGGGGATTATTTAAACACTGACCAGTGCATTTCCATGTGCTCTCCTGGGGCAGGCCAATTGAATTTGCACAAGCAAGTAATAATGAATAAGTACAAGCACACACGAGAGTAATGCGGTTAACATCGAATCATGAGAAATGAGAGGGAGCGCAATACACTTCACTGTTTTTTTTTAATGCTGAGACAGGTGCTTTTATTTCTTTCCTGCTGCTTTCAGATGGGCCTCAAGGAAGATCGGCTTTGTAATCAAATCTCAATGGATAATACTAGAGTAAGAAAATAAAAGGAGAGTCTGAAGACAAGAGCTGAACTGACAGGTAGTCGGAATATCTGTGATATTAGTGTGAGGGTGAGAGGGTGCCTGGGAACTTTATTTCTCTGTCTACTCCCATCATTGACATGTCCGCAATATAATAACGTCAAAAGAAATCGGAATCAGTTTGAAATAAGCTCAAAGGCACGCAGAAATCCTTAAAAACCGTGCAATTTTAAAAGAGTACGTAAGTTGGGTCTTTTATCTAATGCTTAGCATGCATGCTGTCCACTCACTTCAAAAATCTCAGAGTGAATGTCTCTATGGGTATATTACAATGGAAAAAGGGTCTGTGGTCGAGTTGGAAACTCATGTAGATGCTACAAGAAATTGGAGAACAAGGCCAGAATGTTAATTGGCTTCATTATGGAAAAAACGAGATATAATCATTCGGAAGGAAATTAGGGTTCTAGAGCTAATGGGTCACAGCCCAGCGCACCAGGCTGTCACATCAGACGTTTCAATTACACATCAGACGTGAGCAATGACGGAGGAATCATTGGGTGCTAATGAAGGCAACGGCCCACAGGTCACACAGGTGGGACCAGGAGCTCACCCACACCATCCTTAAACGCTAATTAGCTTCTTTTGAACTGATCGAGAGAAGATTTCTGTTTATGAAGGATGAATGATATGCGAGCCACTTTTCTGAGATACCACAGGTGCTAAGGTGGTGGGGGGGGGGGGGGTACAGTGTGTGTGTGTGTGTGTGTGTGTGTGTGTGTGTGTGTGTGTGTGCGATATTACTTACCGACCAGCCGTATGACGTTGAGGGTGGTGTTGGTCAGGATGGGTGCGTTTGTCTTGTTGAGGTTGTAGTCTGAACGCTTCCGGCTGCGCAAGGTCTCCCTGGAAACACTAATGGGAGATAAAAGGGGTGAAAAACTGCTTGCATTTACACTCCCATAAATAAAAATGTCAAGCACACACAGAAACATGCAGAATGCTTTGAGAGGGACAAAGGCAAAGAGTGGCAACAAGCTGGATTGGAATTAATCTTATGGAACATAAAACGGGAGGGAGTGGGAGTATGTGTGGGTGGGTGTGTGTGTGTGTGTGTTTGGAGGGGGCTGTAGTGCTGTAAGTGAATTAAAAGCCAAGGAGACACGGAGAGCACAGAAGGACAGGTGGAGTCATCATAGGGTCCGCTAAGGTCATTAGACGTGGCCCCTTGGCTAAGCACAGAGCAAGGGCGTGAGAGCCCTTTCATTCACAAACTCATCTCATTAATCAGTGATGCGTCAAGTCCTACGCTTCCACTGCGGACCTCTATGCCCCCCACCCCCATCCCCCTGTCGGTTCGGCACATCACAAGGAAACATTTCATTAACTTTGAACTCGCTCCAGGGACGTACTAGCCACAGTGCAGTTTGTCTGATGCCTTAATGACCCCCTTTAACGGCGTTGGTTTGCTCGTGTTCCGAAAAGTGACTGATTTATATGCTGGGTGATTAAGAATCATGCGGCCCCCAAATGAAGCACTTAGGAAGGGGATGAGCCAGAGGTAAACCACTGCAGACGGCAGCCACCAGCAGGCATGCTCTAAAGTCATTATGGTGAGAAGGAACATGTAAAAAAGAGCATTTTAAAAACATGGCACATGTGCGCCCCCACCCCCCATAATGTCTTCCAGAACGCATAATACCAGCCTGTAGCATGGATAAATCTTCTGCTTAGCCCACATGAGCATTTGGTTAATCTCAAACAATTATGACATCACAATGCAACATGTCCATGGTTTGACGATTTGTCATTAAAGGCTTTAAATATGAAGACAAAATGAAAAAAGAAGAAAGAAAATAATACAATGAGACAAAAATGTGCTAAACCTTCTCAGCTGCCTATATTGTAATGAGGCAACTTAGAGCATATTTTGGAACACTGCACACTGTATATGCAAGCATAGTCAGTCAATTAAACAACAAAAAGAAAGAATTGAGACAATTTATACAGATTTCGAGAAGAGCGACCTCAAGCCATTTCCCTGTGGGAGACATTTTAATGATTCCTTACTTATGAAGGAGCTCTTTTATGCAAGCCCTTTTTCTGAGGACGAAGCTTCTAGAACCATTCTAAATATAATCCACAAGGTCTTACATAAGCCCCCTGTTTGTCGACCGCATAATTAATTTCTTTGCCAGAGATAAGCGACTAATGCCATTTTATATATGTGCCATGCATCTGCCTCTGATGCAAACTGATCGGAACAGAAAGGTGTCTCATTAAATTGCTAATGCTGATCCCAACTGGCTCAGAGTGTGCGGTTTCGTGCCCCGTGAACTTAACAACCTTGAATAGTGGCCTAGATGTACAGTACAGTGTGACGGGAGAAAGTGTGTGGGCGCAGAACCGGTCGAGGAACGAGGATGCACATTACTGCTCGTGCCAAAAACACACAAGATGTTGGCAGGCTTATGGGCACCACTGGAGTATTTCCACTTCAACACCCACCAACAATTTGAGAGATTTGCTTCACCTTTTGACGGGCACGTCGCCCGTTTGCTCGTCCACGTAGTCCTGCTTGAGCTCCTCTGCAACATCGCTGTCACTGTCGTAGTCCTGGTACACATTCTTTTCCAGTTCGTCAGACTCGTACTGCAGGAAAACACAGGAAATGCGAGTATGTTAAGCAAGGGCAGAGCTGAACGATGCAGTGTTTCATTAAATTAATGAAAGGGGACAGTATTAATGTGTATGAATGTATCCACTTTCTTCTATCAGGAAACAAATAAGCAAACAAATGACATTGACATCACACAATGCATCAATGAAAAAAGATGATGGTAGAGTCATTTGAAACAGCAATAATATCATACCATCTAATATAAAAAAAAAAACATCTGAAGACAAAACATTGGATATTAAATGGTCTGGATTGTTTGTATAAAACTCTGGATTGTTTGTACAAAAAATAAAAGTTGACTTCACCTCTCATCGCTAAATTGAAAACTGGTCTGGATAAAGGGAGCTTAGGCAAACCCATGCAGATGTGATTGCTTTCTCACATTTTGATGAGTTCCCAAAAATAAACAACATATGTACAGCCATATTTACTATAGCTATAGAGAATCCAAGGACCAAAAAAGACTTAAGACTAACCCATCCATCATCACCTTAACCAATCGGATTTGCATTGATCTCAGACATGATTATTTTCATTTCTGCACTAGGAAATCCACTGCTGTGACGGAAAAGTGTAATCCATGGAGGATGACTATCTACTGCAAAAAACACTATCAAATGCAATGTGGAAAAGAGACCATCAGTGAAGTCAGGCACGTTTCTTGGTGGGAAATGTTGTCAAGGCAGCGCTGCCTAGAAGGCGCTAGGGTTAGGCATGGGTTAAGGTTAGGGTTCGGGTTAGGGTTAGGACTAGGACTAGGTGCCTTTAAGTCGACGGTGGCAGCGCTGCCTGGAAGACGACGTTGGGGGCTTAAAACACCATCGAGCGTCAGGCACTATCAACGCTAGTTGGGAATCACCATATAACTCAATCCATTGAAGTAATACAGAGAATACAACTAGAAGTGGTGCAGAAATTAACACATTGAGGAACAATCTACAGTGGTAGTGTTGGGGTGCGATCAGACAAGGGCAGTTTGCCGCTTGTAAAATGAGGGGCAATATGTTGTAATAAAAATACAAATGACATTGGACGCTTTTATATTTGACGTCGTTCATTTCAAGGCTCAGGGAGTAAGCAATTAAGCACCGTGCAAAACACTTACTGATAAAATACTTCCCGATAAAATAACAACCGAAAAAAGACATCTCCCACTACAATAACAGCGACCAGTCTGATCCTGCCCTTAGTATACACCCTTTCAGCACAGGGGCATTTATGGGTGATTAAGAGTGAGGAAACACTGTTAAGCACACATAACCGAGAGAATCTCCAATTAATAGACAAGAGGGGCCGTTTCCAAACCAAACCCTCCCCACTGCACACTCCCCACTCCATCACGGAGTGAACTCTGCTTTGTAGCCACACTCCCAAAGGGCGCTCTTAATGAAGGGGTAGGGGGAAATACAGCGGCACATATTGGAATGCCCTTCAGGGGAAAAGAAAATTGATGCCAGATTGATGTCGTTTTCACTGAAAATAATGAACATAATTAATATTAACAGAACCATCAAATATACTGTATGTTTTGGAGACCCTGGAACATATAGTTAGAATATAACATTCTTTCCTCTTTCCTCCATTTATTATGTGTGTGGAGTTGAATTTCATTATTTATTTATGCTATCTTTTCCATACAATGTATGCATGTTGTATTATGTAGGTCTACTTAATTCAGTGTTGCTTTTCCTTATGTCAGTTTCACTGATATTACTTTATATAACAAATGCTGCCAATTTGGGCTGAACATGTCTGTCAGGTCAATTTTAAGGTCCTGCACACATGCCTTGCTAAGTGGTTTGGGAGCACACTTAGGCGGGGATCAGACTGACCAGTGGCAAGCGGTAGGTTTCCTATTGTTCTCTATGGTTCGGCAGTGGAACGGTGGCAGTGCTACCGTTGAACAAGCTGGTTCAAGCTTGGTTCAACTTTCAAAGCGCAACGCGAGCGTATTCAATGGTCAGTTTAGGCAAACTGTTTGTGTTGCTTAGGAACGAGTTAGAACTTATTATGGTCTGAGTGTTGCGTTACACTGGCCGCTGGCCAATGTGATCCCCGCCTTAATGTGGTGGGTCTTTCATGTGGTGGTGCAAACAGAGTAGTAGTACAGATTACGTCCATCAGGGTTGAACTGAACAGCTCGAAGACCAGTGAGGGTCTCTGTCACACAGTGTTCCATTAAAGAGGGAGTTGAACACCCAGATGCACACACTATCTGTAGGAATAGGAATGTTAGCCCCAGCTATGAAGAGGCTGACTGACTGGGATATTATACTTATTGAGCACCCTCTTTCGATAAGCAGCACTGTTCAACGGGATAAGACATAAAATAGGAGCAGATAATGAATCAAAGAAATATAGCTTTACCAGATTATAAATAACTTATGACTGATTTTCCTACACAACATGAACATAGTGAAACAATAAAACACAAAGATATATAGCCTAGACACAAAAGGGTGTGTGTGGGTGGGGTGTGTGTGTGTGTGTGGGGGGGGGGGGGGGGGGGGGGAGTATTAATAGCTTACTTAAGCCAATCGATTAAACAGTTTGCTAATCAATAAACAAAGCCTAGTTCACATGTTGATTTACACCTACAATACAATAAAACCCAATAAAATACAGTACAATAAAACTCTCTAAAATAGGCACTGCATTCTGATTTTTTCATTCTAACTTAAAAAAGCTTATGAATCATGGTGCAGCCTAAAAAAAGCTTATGAATTATGCATATATTAATAAATAATGCAATTAATAATGCAATTATTGTGCAGCCTCTGAAAGTGAATTATTCTTGCGAGTAACATATTTTAACGTGCGGTTTTTGATCGTTATTACGCCACGATCACGTTCATTTCGAGAGCACTGATAGGCTATACAGTACAGTACAGTGTTTATGTTTCCAGGTCATTTGTGTCCCACCAGTCATCTGCCCCCCTCACTTTTACTGGCTTGATGTCACCTAAAATCTCACAGGCACACAATTATAATTTCTGGCTACGCCCCTGCTCAAACCTAAAGAGCAGGGGCGAGCAGTAATGTGCATCCTCGTTCCTCGACCGGTTCTGCGCCCACACACTGTACTGTACATCTAGGCCACTATTCAAGGTTGTTAAGTTCACGGGGCACGAAACCGCACACTCTGAGCCAGTTGGGATCAGCATTTTTTTTTTTTTTTTTCGCCTGGGGTAGTCGCCTGCTGTGGTTTTACTGGTCACCTTGTTATTTTATAGTTGTATCAGGTAGCTTAGTTGACTTTACACTCTCCTATGTGGGCCTAACACAGCCAGTTGGAACAGAACACACCAGAATAGGCCTGTTTAATAAGCAGGATTTGATGGCCGCATTCCTACACTTATAAAATGCAATTAAATGTGGAAGTACTCCAAGTATTCAGAATACGTTACTCAGATTTGAGTAATGTAACGGAATACATTACAAATGACATTTTTGGGCATGTATTCTGTATTCTGTAACGCAATACGCTTTTTAAAGTATCCTTCCCAACACTGGTGGTGTGTGTGTGTGTGTGAGGATGCTCCATCTTCCCTCTCAAATGTCTCCATGTTGGAGCACCCATATCCCCATGGGGTTGTGCTGCGCTGCACAGTTTACTCTCCATGGTGCAGTAGCTCATGCGAAATGTCACATCAAGATTCTGACCACAGGCACAGCCGTTACTCATTCCGTCGCCACGGCGCCCTCCACAAATCCTCTCTGACATCACCGAGACGCGGGAGAGAGGACTATAAACTATTTAGCGTACGCAAACTAATCAACACTGGCTTAATTTTCTGGCAGTAATAATTAACTGTGATGCTGGCGGTGATATGTGGTGCGTAGTGACCCACTGAATGGCTGGTTGGGAGTGTCTGGTGTGGAGTTTAATTGAGTTTAAATGACAAATGATACAAAACAAATAAATTTGCCAGTCAATGGAAAAGAACAACCTGTGGAATCCAGTAATATTTTTTTTCTACCTAATTTGATCTTATAGGACGCTATTAATTATAGATAAATGCATTAATCAATGAATGATAAAATTAACCATCTACAGTCAGTCCCAAGGGTAAGTCATGGAGGCACTGGTTGAAATCAAGAACCTGAAGACTTTGTGACATTTTTTAACTAACTTGATCCATCAGTCAACAACAAAAACAACAACAACATTTGTGAGCATGGCCTTCAAAATACACCTGTAGCTCATCGATGTTCATAACCACGAACCTGACCATGAAACCTGAGGTCCCAGGTGAGGATGTGACATTTTGCCAAAGACCTTGCTCGGATCTTCTCGAAGCTCTGAGCTCTTACCCCGTTGGAGGCCAGCACGTCTTCGGTCTCCTCCTCTTTGCTGTCGATCTGCATCTCGAAGGGGTTGCCTCCCTGGAGGAACAGCGACACCTCCGTGGGGCTTGTAATGGACGAAGCCTGGCGACTGGGCGACACTGACGGGGACCGACACTGGCCCATGAACTTGAACTCCTGTAGGGGACACACAGATGCATTACATTTCCATTTCAAAATGGATGTAGATCTATATGAAATTGTTCAGAAGATGATGTTATCTTACTGTAGACATATATTACAGTTTCTACAGTTATATCAATACGAGTGCCCTTTGGGAAGTAAACGTACAACCTTGGGGTCCTTAGCACTGTTCTATAACAGCTGAACTAAAGAAACAAATAAATAACCTAACTAACATGGCGGTGTCATAAACTATTTATTACATTGTATTTATGGCGGGGTCATAAATGATTGACTTTGCTATAATCAATATTACAAATGTCTTCACTGCTATCAAAAAACACAGCATGTTTGATTGAACACCAGAACAAATCAATATCTGGTGGATATCCCTGCTTTCAGACCACACCCTAAGCCTTTTTGTGTGTGTGTGTGGGAGGGGCAGTGGATTAACCGTATATTTGCATCGTCAGGGGGCATAGAACTTTAAAATAGCAGGAGGGGTAGTGAAGCAGAGAACGGCTCCGTGTGAGTCTATCATTTCAGACTGAAGAGAGCCACTTCCCCTTCATTAAGATTGGACAGGAGATAAGGTGGTGCTTTTGACAAGGAAAAAGGGAAAAGGGGAAAAAAGCAGGGGCTTAAGAAAGGGCAGTGTGATCTGCAGCACACTGGTAAAACCCGTCTCTCGCTTTGGCTGGTTGATAAGGCTGAACCGCCAAAAAAAAAAAAAACCTTAAAGTCAATGAGAGCACGTCGGAAATGTAATTATGATGACATTGTTACATTTTTCGCTAGAGATACTACAAGCAGAGATGGATTGCCCTGATAAATAAAAAGCCAGGAGCCGCCCTTCCTTCTCCCTCTCTCTCTCTCTGTGTGCAGTCCCTTCTCGGCTTTGAGTGACAGGGCCACATTTCCATCACCACATAATTACCGGCCCCTACCGCCACATTTTAGCACAGCATCTTGGTCAAAAAATAGCCCATGAACTGAAATAACTCTCATTATGAATTCAGGACAATTAAAAACAGGATTTGAACAGTGCTCCCCCAACCCTCTTAAATAGGAAAATAAATAAAAAATAAATAAATGCCAAAAGGAAAGAGTTCAGCCTCCTTGGATTGACACGCTGCATCCATCATCAGCTTCAGGGACGCTTATATGCTAATGTCCCTCATTAGGGATTTCCACTGGACGGGCCCCAGTCTTCTCCACAGAGCCTCTCTGCTTTAAAAGCAAAGCCTGCCACCATTTCTTTTTTCTTTTTTAGAGAGCAGAAAAACAAAAAGGGGAGATTGCTTGATCGTTTGCAGAAGATACAGCACTGAATGTGGGGATTGGGGATTGATGGTGGCAGCAGAATCCAATCTCTTTTGCATGAAATAATCGAAAGAGAGAGACAGAGAGTGAGATGCCGTCGATTCCATTCATGGGGAATTCTCCAGTGAATGCGTTTACACTGCGGGGTGCCCCGGCATGTGTTTCCTAAGATATATACCCTCAGAAAAAACCCAAGCAGCCCCCTTTCAAAGTCGTGCAACACAAGAGAAAGCCTCTTTGAAAATTCTACACGACTGGAAAAGCT
This sequence comes from Alosa sapidissima, assembly GCF_018492685.1. Taxonomy (NCBI): domain Eukaryota; kingdom Metazoa; phylum Chordata; class Actinopteri; order Clupeiformes; family Clupeidae; genus Alosa; species Alosa sapidissima. The sequence continues at coordinate 14,580,838 of NC_055977.1, forward strand.
TATCCCCAGCCATAAATGCTGTGTTTTTTTTGTTTTTTGTTTTTTTTTATACAGATGAAGCTATTGTGAGAAAATATATCTTGTGGATATCACGGTTGAATAGCAGAGCACCTATGTCCATGCTTCTCTCCAAATTGCCAAAGAGAGCCATGAAGCATCTGTTACATTTCCAAAAGGGGACTTTCACCCTGCTGCCTGCATCATTTTAACCCAGTATCATTAACGCGGGCAGAACTGAAAAGCCTCATTTAATAAATTAACAACAGCTATTGAGGCGCTTGTTCTGGCAGGACTTCACCATCTACCGAGATGCTGGAGGAAAAAAACTGGTCTTGTAATCCAGATGAAAGTCTGCCAAAACAATAAGTGGAATATTCTGGTGCATACACTCCATCTTTTACAGCAGTGGGTGAATATTGCTAAGAGCATGTAGGATTAGCCAAATTGTTACGCAACCAGACAGTGTTATTTTTGTTAGGAAAATAATCAATCACAAACATGGCCAGCTTCAGACACATTCATCCAAAGAGACTGCCAGCACTTATTTCACCTTCAGTTAAGAACACACTTTGTTAGGGCTTGCTGTTGATAGAAGTGCTGTGTTTTAAGCACAATGCTAATTTAAGCACGATGTTGCCTGTTATATTTTGGTAGGACAGATTATGTGTACTCATTTATCACTCAAAGTCTGTCTTGAATTCTCTCAGTTGTACACAGAGGTTTCCCAGTGCATCCACAACCTCAGCTCAACTTTACCAACCAGTGTTGCAAAGAAACTTTCACTTTGATCAGAACAAGTCCTGTGCTCAGATCAATGCTACAGAGAGCACCTCTGCCAGAAATGAAAATGACAAAAAATATGATTTTATCAAGAGGGATTCAGGACAGCATAGGCCAAAAGCAGAAAGCAGATGCTGCTGGGTCACTGTGACAAGACAAGAGTCGGTTCAGCCTGAGAGGCTGGTGATGGAGTGTCGTGCCTCACCTACATATGTAAATAGAATGACTCAGCCACTGACAGAAATACAGAAATACCTATCAGATCTGATTAGAAAGGAATGGAGCCCAGTTGGGTCTTCATTTCATCCCCGGACAGACAGACAGACAGACACACACGCACACGCACACACACGCCTGTCTGCTTACGTGGAGCTGGGCGATGCTGAAGTTGGATTTCACAGGGCACAGCTCCCATGTCTCATTCTCCAGGAACATCCGCAGCTCCTCCAGGCGAGTCCTGTGACAAACAGCACACGTAATGACAGAGATGGAGAGAAAGATAGAGAGAAAGGGATGGAGGGGGAGGGAGAGAGAGGGGTGGGGGGAGTGAGAGAGGAAGGAGATGATAAGAGATGACAAGAGGTTAGGATTTGTCAATTAAAAGCCCTTTGGAGTTCCTTTTTGAACTCAGTCCCTTTGGGAGGCGGACGGATATTAAATGTGTTGACACAAATACAGCTGGGAAAGGTCAGAGGGAGTGTGATCAAGAAATTGAGAGAGAGTCAGTAGAGGCGGGTGGTAAAGTGTGTGTGGGTGTGTGTGTGTGTGTGTGTGTGTGAGAGAGAGTGAGAGTGTGAGAGAGAGAGAGAGAGAGAGAGAGAGAGAGAGAGAGAGAGAGAGAGAGAGAGAGAGAGAGAGAGAGAGAGAGAGAGAGAGAGAGAGAGAGAGAGAGAGAGAAAGAGAGAGAATGTAAGAGAGCCAGGGCAGAATAATAGAGAAATAGAGACCCAGAGACAGAAACAGAAAAGGTCACTGAATGAGAGACAGCTTAGCGTGGGAGCTCCACTTATTCTGTGGATCCTATGGACCCTTTCAAGAGAGTTCCATTATCAGCATCATAGTTGGCCCCACAAGGCTTCCTTTTTAACATTCCATATGTTATCTTAATGCAGAGGAAAACGATTGGGGCCCAAATAGAACGTTCAAGCATTGTTTTTGTTTTTATTGTTGAAAGGGTCTATATAAGTGTCCATGGCCGCCAGACTGAGGGGTCAGTGACGAGTGTCTCCTATTGAATGCCAGTGTGAATAATCCTCTGGACCCAGAACAACACAATGATCTCACCACACTCGAGTCCTCAACTGCAGATGGGCATCAAGCAACCACCCACCAAAAAAAAAAAAAACACGCTGAAATTGAGCTTCTCTTTTTTGGCAGCATCCAACTGAGTACAATTCTCCAGCAGCAACATTTCCCTGAACCTTGATGTGGAACCATCGCCAGTGCCACCATTCCATTCCACACCGCCCCAACCCCAAAACAACCCCCTTCCAAATCTGCATACATCACTACAAACATCTCCCACCATGCATCATTCATATTGATGATTACAACTGGTCTTGGAAGAAAGAGAGAGGCAGGAGTCATTCTTTATTAGCGTGCTAAAGCCGTGGGGCACAATATATATTCTAATGGCCCGGTGCGCTAATGTGGGCTAGCGTGTTGGCTGAGGCGGTCCCCGCGCTCAAGTGCATGATGGGTAATCAGTTTACGCAATACACCCAGGCTGAACGCTCACTGCCAATCCTGGGAATAATTGGAAAATTACAGTATGCCCAAAGAGAAAAGTGCAAGAACCGGAGAGCGTTTTGAGGGTATGAGTGATGTGTGTGTGTGTGTGTGTGTGTGTGTGTGTGTGGAATGTTTGGAAGAGGGAGGGTTCATTGACTGTGGGCGGGACGCACATTGGTGTTTGGACGCTTGCCACCCTGTGCTTACTGAGGAAGTGCTGGCCATGAAGCCTGTAACTGAGTTTGCCTGTCTGTTTCTGCGCGCCTGTCAGAGATGGATGGACTGCCATCGCTCGCTGATTAGCAATATCTCTCTCTTCCTCTGTGTGTGTGTGTGTGTGTGTGTGTGTGTGTGTGTGTGTGTGTGTGTGTGTGTGTGTGTGTGTGTGTGTGTGTGTGTGTGTGTGTATGTTTGTTTGTTTGTGTGTGTGACAGAAAGCAAGTCCTCGGAGAGCTTGAGTACACTATGAAGTGAGTAAAAATGCATTAATGTATGCATGTTCAAATCTCAGGAAGTCTGAGTGATTCCTCCGTTATTGTTTCCTCTGTGTGTGTTTGTGTGTGCGTTCAAGTGTGCACATGTGTGCGTGGAAGAGAAACATCCGGAGGTCATTACTCATTGCTGGCATCCGGCAGGTGCTGCTGATGGCTTTTTAAAATCTCTCCGCTTTGCATTTAAATAAGCACATTTGCACGGCACGCTTTGTGTCTGTGTGTGCACGTGCCTGTGTGTGTTTACACATGATTGCTGGAGTCAATGTCCTAGCAATCTCATTCGCATCACACATCCCTGTACCAATACAGACACAGTGCACAAAGACTCAATGTTGGCAACCTGTCATCATTAACATACAAGTAGTCTTGGGGAGAGGGGCACGCAAGCCATGCGGTTCGCTTCCTCGGGCAGCATGGGCAGTGGCATGGCACACTTGACCGATGAGGAGGATTAATCCACATGCCCACAAGCACAGCTGCGTGACTCGGGACCTGAGAGAAGACTGGGTGTGGACGCGTTTTATCATGACTCGGGGAGGACCTGAGAGAGAATTAGGTGTGGGCGCCGTTTGGTCAAAGGTAATGAACAAAAAAAAAACTTGAATATAATTCAAAGGGATTCCCTTTCTTTTAGGCTTTCCCTTTCATATACTGAGGCCAGTGCAATAATACTCACCCTAAACTCAGTCAATCACAGTAATCTCTTTCACTTAGACCTAAGGCAGGCATTAGAAACCTTGAGCACGTATGGTATATTAACTAAGGAGAGGATAAGAGAGGGAATATGGGTGCTGAGAGGAGTAAGAGTGGGGAACATAGGGTACGAAGGAAGAGGGGAAAGACATGAAGGACAATAAAAAAGAGAGAAAGAGAGAGAGAGAACATCGGAGTACAGAACATGGGCTGGCATCTGAGTGAAACACACCTGGAGTGTAAGACTGAAAATAAGGGATCGAGGCTGAGAATGAGCATAAAACAAAGGAATTAACGAGGACTGAACATTCAGACAACTAAGCTAAACAGAGAGAAATAACCTGAAAGAACAGAGGAGAAATAGGGAGAAGACCTCCCCGCTGACAGGACTCACCTGTGGTAGTTTTTGAAGTAGTTAACGCTCTGGCGCTTGATGGACTCCTGGAGGACCTCGGAGCGGCTACCACAGAACTCCTCCCCCACCTGCATCAACCTGAGTAGTGACGGCAGAGAGAGAGAGAGAGAGAGAGGGAGGGAGAGGGCAAGGGAGAGGGAGGGAGAGAGAGGATCAATCTCTTGTTAATCTTGGATACATATCTAAAGTGTATCTCAAAGTGTTTGCCATATATTGTACTCCAAGCATTCTCAGTGTAAACCTTTATTCTAATATTCTGCTTTGGCAATACAAATATTTGTCATGCTAATAAAGCTCACTTCAATTGAACTAAATTGAATTGACAGGATCAAAACGACAAGAAAAAGAACAGGGAAGTCCAATGTAATTAATTAGCTCCATCAGGTTATGTCAGACCGGATATGGCAGGGCTCCTGCATCCCCAGTGACCCGTTAACGTGAGGGCAGGAACTTCCCAACGAGGGCCGCGGCCCTAACAGCCCTTAGTAATTAAAAAGCTTGTAACTCGCGGACTGATGTGTGACGGTTTAGTTGCCCACCGAACAAGCAAGCTCATTGATGCTGTTCTTTTGTTTCAGCATCCCATCCCCCCCCCCCCCCCCCCCCCCCCACAGGATGGGAGTTTGGAGCACCAACTAGGGGAAAAGTTAGACGGGAGGGGGGTGAGTAGAAGGGGATGGGGGTAGTTGGGAGGGGCCGGTTGTGCTGTCACAGCCTGTCCTACCCCTGCTGGGGCAATTAGCACTAATGAGGACACGGCGTCCGCGCCGTACCTGCTGATGACATCCAGGACCACGATGAAGTCGTCGTACTTGAAGTTGGACATGTCCGTCCCCAGCAAGTAAGCTTTCACTTTCAGCTGGACGTCCTGTGGGGAGACGAGAGGCCGGACACACATCATCAGGGAAGGGGGGTTTGGGAGTTGGTGATGGGAATGAGAGAGAGAGAAAAGGAGGGAGGAGGAAGAGAGAGAGAGAGAGAGAGAGAGAGAGAGAGAGAGAGAGAGAGATTAGAAGTGGAAGGATGAAGCAAAGCAGAATCCAAAGACGGACAAAAGAGCAACGACGAACGTCAAGCAAGTCAGCTGACAAGAAATACAGAGAGTGTGGAGAAATAAGGACAAGGTGTCAAATGGCAAAGAGACACATAAATATGGGTGATGTGAGAGACAGGGGATAATGAAAAGTGATAAACAGACAGGCAAACGGAATCAGAGGTGAGAGAGCGAAAAAAGAACAGAGGAGTCAAAATAGGACAGTAGAGGAAAAAAAAACTGAAGAAACAGACAAAACGGAAAGACAGATAAAACGGAAAGACAGATAAAACTCATAGAACAGAGAGACAGATAGGGAGGATGGGCCAGACCCCAGGCTGTGAGAGAGTGCGGGAGCCCACCTGCCAGATGCGGCTGAGGCCGTGCTCCAGCTTCTTCTTCACGTAGGTGCGGCCCACCACTGCCTCGTCGGATCCGTCCTCGCTGCTGCCCTCTGCAGGAAGACACATGTCAGTGCACCCCCCTCCAAAACAAAAACACACAGCAGCAGCACAAACGTCCCTCATATCAAACCACCCTCTTACTCTCCTGCAGTCCTATCAGAGCTTGTTAATTCTGCCCCACAGCTCGGGCTGGCCTCTCAAAGTGTTGGTGAGAGAGCAGCGAGACCCAGGGTGGCCTTGGGTCTCCTGCTCTCCGAGCACATGCATCTCATCATAGGGCTCTTGGGATGAGCTTTCAAGTTTAATAAGTCATGTGCTCCTGCCGCCACATTAGACTCAGCCATGTCCTCTTTGGCATCAGAGCCAAGTCCATATAAGTCAGCTCTGCCAGAGGACACTGGGATAAATGTCAGTCAGTAAATAAATAAATAAATAAATAAATAAATGTGGTGACCCAGACAGTGAATGTGGGATGTGTTGGATGGCTACAGTGACACCCTTCCTTTCTCCCCTCTCTCCCAGTCACCCTCTAGAACCATTTTCCCTGGAGGCAATCAGCCTAATATGCTGTTTGAGGTTGACATCTGTGGAGCGGCTGTCCATCATGGCACTCGGCGGACAGAGTATCAGCTGATGACGCGAGCAGCGCCATATGCCAAGGACGTTAGGGCCGTCCACCCAGCAACCCCCGTAATAATCTCACTGGTGTCAAAATCGAAGCGTGCGCTAAACGGGGGAATAAAACCCCCCAAAACAACAGAGATGTAAAATACACGTTTAGATACACACACGAGATCAAGTGGGGTTCACGTGGGGGGTCAGGTTCAGCGAGCAAGACCTTGGGATTTCGTACGTCGGGCGCAGAGCGTTTTGTTGTGACCGCAAATGTGCGACAGAAAGTGCCTAGAGCATGCCCTTCGCGATCGAGTTTTCCCGTCAGGCTTGGCCATGCAAAATGAATGAAAGCGCTAGCAGTGGCAGTGGAAGGAGAGAGGATAAATGGGAGAGACGGGGTGGGAGGATGCTTGAGCTGGTTGTACTTAACCTCGGAGCGCCGCACGCTTTTGCAAAACAGAGATGCGAGCAGAACAGATGGGGTTGTGGGAGCGGGGAGGGGAGAGAGCAGCGGAGTCGTGACACACACACACACACACACACACACACACACACACACACACACACACACACACACACACACACACACACACACACACACACACACACAGCAGAGTAAAACCAATTCAGTCTTCAATGTCGAAAAAGAAAGAAAAGCACTGGAAAATGAACAAAACAAAAATCAAAGAAAGGGAAAACCATGTTCTACACCAACACTAGAACACCATTTGGCAATAAGGCAGGGCAAACCACACAGTGTTCTACACCAACACTAGAACACCATTTGGCAATAAGGCAGGACAAACCACCTCATGTTTTTTTTTCTCCCTGAAACACCTCTAATGGCATGGAAAGGCAACATTGTGCCGTGAGGCGTCAAGGAACTTGCCGGAACTGTAGCCGAGGCCAGAGATGGGAATCGGGGGGGGGGGAAGAATGAGGTGTTTCTTCAAAGACCGGAGCGGGCCAAGACACAGTCACATGGCGGTCTCCTCAGTGATCCTTCCAAAAAAACGTAAGTTCTAGATCTTTCTTTTTGGAAGCAGCAGTGTAGCTGTAGCGTTGGTCAGGTTGCAGGTTGTCATCATTATCAAAGCAGCCTCGTCGTCAATCAAAGTTGGTTTTTGGTTCTGGCTTTCTTTCTCCACACTCTCGCACAGGTTCACCCAATATGACCCGCAGGAGAATCACAGGGGCCAGAGTGTGCTGGTTAAGTGTTCATCAATAACCCCTCTGTATGTTTTGGACATTTGAAAGCAAGGTGATTGATTCCTGCCTGGAGCACTGTAACGGGAAATACATTCCCGGAACAAGTCACGTGTGCACTCTGAACATGAAGGTAAGGTGTGTACGTGCTCGTGATTGTGTGTGTGTGTGTGTGTGTGTGTGTGTGTGGTGTGTTTATATGTGTGTGCCTGTGAGTGTGCGCAAGTATATGTGTATGTCAGGATGTTGGTTAAAAAGCCCGAGGGGCCCATTGACCTTTTCCTCTACAGCAAAGGTGATCTGTCCATACAAACACACATACACACACACACACACACACACACAACCCCACACACACACACACACACACACACACACACCCCTGGGAAGGGTCTTTCCGGCCGGCAGCACAGCTAGGGTAAGGAAAGGGGACTGACTGCATCTGAAGGCTGCGAGCTGCAAGGGAAACAAACCGCGCGGAAGAGGGCTGGAGAAGGCAGATGATGTGCGTACGTGACGGAAACAGATGACAATCCAGGGGCAAGAGGGACTTCTGCCCCACAGGAGCCCAACTGGGGCAGCTGATGGGGGTTTAGGGGAGCATTAATGACACCTCCATGTGAAAGAGGCAGTAAGGAAACCATCAGCCATCTGCCATTCTACACTCATGCTGTTTTCTAAAAATAGAGTGCAGCCAGGTGATGGTATAGAAACAAAGGGGGGTATTTTTTAGATAACACAGCATATGCTACTGCTATATCATAAACAACATGATGTTACACAAGTGTGATTTGAAGAGGCTGAGACGGATCTATGATGTGGTAATTTTAATCATTCCTTCTATGACAGTGACACGCAATGTCTGGGAAAAAAAAAACTGCATCTAGCATTTCCTGGTGCAAGGCCAACAATGTTGGATAGTTTGTCCATCCTCAGAATTACATGTCGTCCATTGCTGGACTGTTCTGAATTCATCTTCGAAATTTATGCAATATTTAGCATCATAACGAAGCACCACACAATTTCAAAAATACCAATGTGTCAATCTATAGCTACAGTAGTTGCTGACATTTTAACCGCATTCGATATGTTTGTTTCTACTATGCATATAACAAAGTCAGGCAGCTTAAAACACAGTCAGAGAGCTCTTTTCCAGCCTCTCGTCACACCTGAAG
>NC_055977.1:14594383-14644383 GCF_018492685.1 Alosa sapidissima
CATGTCCAGTCCTGGGCAAGCCACACTGCTGGAGCTCACCTTGACTTAGGAACAATAAAAGCCTCTGTCATCCTCCTCACACACACACACTTTTCCCCCAGATCATTTGTTTATGAAATGTGTGTGTGTGTGTGTGTGTGTGTGTGTGTGTGTGTGTGTGTGTGTGTGTGTGTGTGTGTGTGTGTGTGTGTGAACAGCACATGATCCATCAGTCGTTGTTGAAAGCCTCAGCATGGAGTACAAGACATTGGAATCCGTGGCTAGACAAGCTCCACTCTCTTCATAAGGAGCCAGAAGAGGTTATACAATCAGTCTCCTGGAGTCTACCACTCGGCAGTCTGATGGCCCTACCAGACGAGAGGACAATGGACCACCTTCTAAACAAAAAGCAAAGGCTCGAGAGGGGAACCAAACCCTACAGGAAGTGCATATGTCCAATGTGGAATCATGACCACCACAGATTTCCTCCTGTGAACTGGCTGAGCATGTCTCTCTGTGAAGAAAGTCATCGGTGGGTTGTGCTCGTCGTTTTTTTAAACTTAAACCAGATGTTCCAGATGTGAAGTAACCGGCTTCCCTGGTCATGGTTGACTGCAGCGCGTGAGGGGGCAGACGGACACTGTGTCGTTTATGGCCTGTGAGTCTGAGACAAGCAGTTCTTAATGGTTAAAGCCAAGAGGGTCAACTAACACCTAGGCTTCCACTGGAGATGGGTTTGGTGTGTGTGTGTGTGTGTGTGTGTGTGTGTGTATCATTGATGTCACCTCTAATTCTACTAAAGCATCTCAGAGCAAAGGCTGGTAATCATTCACTAATTAAAAGAAGAGGATGGATAGACGGGTTAGGATAGATGGGTTTCATTTTAAAAGCGAAAGAAACAATGGGGGAAAGATAACTGCACCATCAATAAAGATTATGACGCTTCATGGGCTCATTACATTAATTAGAGATATATTGCTATTTGCTTCCACAACCTTCACCAAAGAGGGAACTAGTGAACCATCCATTCTGAAAAAGGGCGAAAAAGGGTGAAAGAGAGAGAGAGAGAGAGAGAGAGAGAAGAACAGAGAACTGATATATGTGTGTGAGTGGTATGAGTATACAGACACACACCTGGACAAAGCTATAACTTTTGGAGTTTCAGCAAGGACAGTGCTGATGACAAATCATTTGCAGGCTTAACTGGCTGATTGCAAGTGGACAGCATGCACTGGCGATAAAGATGACTGATCGCAACCCTGCCCCTACCTCAGTCCATCCCGCTGACACCTATCAGGGCCGGCAGAAAATGTAACAGACGTCCCCTTGCCCCTCAAACAAGACCCCCACCCACCCACATACACACCCAAATGTAGTCTCGCTGGCAAATCCCCAGCTGTTCCAGTTAGAAATGTCATTACGCCTGAGAAGAGCATAATCACACCAACAACAATTCTTGGGAAATTAATTTCTTTCTATTTCTGAAAAGACCAACTGGCACAGTGAGTGTTTACGGTTTACGGCCCACTCCTCTCCATCCCCTATCCCAGCTTCAAAGGACAAAACTATTATAAATGTATTTATATAAATGCATACAATACATCAATCATGAGCTTATGGCTCTTTATCTCCTTGAAGAGTAGACGGGGATAGAGTGCAATATCTAAAGTACAGCTCAATGACAAAGGATACTGTATGGGAGGGAGAGGGAGAGGGAGAGGGAGAGGAGGAGGAGGGGAGAACTCTGTGTGTGCTGCCTCACCAGCCTAGAGCATCAAAGTGGGGAGATCTAACTGATGACACAAGCAAGATGGCCGTGCTTATCCACAGATAAGCCTGTCCGGACAGCAAATGCTTACTTTCAGCGTCCTCAGTACCTCCTTTTCAGTACCCCCTGACTACAAACTCTTACTAAGCTTCACTATGAGAGAAAAAAAAGGGAGAGAGAGAAAGAGAGAGAGAGAGAGAGAGAGAGAGGACGCGAGCAAAACAGGGAGAGGGGGAGAGAGAGAGAGAAAAAAGGGAGAGAGAGAGAGAGAGAGAGGACGCGAGCAAAACAGGGAGAGGGGGAGAGAGAGAGAAAAAAGGAGAGGGGGAGAGAGAGAGAGAGAGCGAGAGAGAGAGTGAAAATGAGAGAGAGATGAAGAGAGAGAAGGATGCCAGCAGCAAAAGGGAAGAAGGCAGAGCAAGGTGGCAGGTCAAAGGATAGTGATGGGACAACAACAACTTTTGGCATCATCTTCAAAATAATTTTCAATGGAATACACTTATGTAAAGACCAGATAAACACCCCTGCTGTTCCCACTAGCTGTCCAAGCTATGCTCTGTGCAATTCCGCATTTTGAGTTGGAACACCCCACAAAAATGTAGATAAGCAGTCAAAGCAGGACATTACCAACAATATTGTCAATACACACCAGTTTGCAGCTGTTAAGCTTTATACATTTTTATATACTTTTTTGCTTGGTAGATTGGTAGTTTTAGACTGAAATTCCAAAATGCTTCATTGAGTACCAGAAAGAAGAAATGGGGGAAAAAGAATAAAGCAATTAGACTGAAGAGAACTAAGAGAGATACTAAGATAAAGAGAGACAGTCAACACGTAATGGTGAGAGAGTGTGAATGACAGTCGGGTGAATATAGGTAAAAGGATCAGAGAGAGAGAGAGAGAGAAGGCAAAGGATGATCCAGACAGACAGCACAGACACTTTCAGATATGATAGAAAGAACAAAGAGAAATAGAGAGAGAGAGAGAGGGAGGGAGAGAGAGAAAGAAAGTGAACCAGCGGCAATTCAATATAATAATACAAAAAGCGATGCTATTTATACTTTGTTTATTAGACCTCACCAGTGTTCCACTTTAAGTGGTTTCTTGTATTATAAAGACAAAAAAAGACTAACGGAGTGAGTCATTGATTTAATCATTTTTACATTCGAATACAAAAAGTCATTCAATTTATTTTCCCAGGTTTTCAGTTCCTTAAAAGACTTCAACATTCAGTATGAAACACTTTGTGATGAACAGTCGAGTCAGAGTATGCAGTGACAAAAGAATAAACGGCAAGCAAATAGAATAACTCAACAGAACGCTGTGATGAATAACCAAACTTAAGGTTCCCAGCTCGGTAAAGACCTAATAATGTCGGCTTTCAATCATATTTACTCACGAATGTGTATTCAGTGAATACCGAATTGAGCAAATGAATGTTGTGTAACCACTTCTCTCACTCCCTGCTCCTCTCTCCCAGACTCACTTTCCCTCTCCTCCTCTGTAGCACCAGAATTTACATGATGTCTTTGGAGTGCCTCGTTGGATTCGGCAATGTCAGAGTCAACCAAGTACAAACGGCAATCTACTGGAGGCCTGCTCGATGACCTTAAAAACACAAGAACAAAGGAGTTGTCCAGCGAAGCGTGCGCTGTGGAATGCATTCTACTTGACTATCAACACCACCACGGTCTCAATTACCCGGTCAACCCCAGGCAGCGAGTGCTGGCCAAAACCTCTCGGCCCGCTTGAAAGCCATTTTCCTTTATATAAAGGGAGAGAGCGCGACCCGGGCGGTAACGATCAGCGTGAATAGGCTCGTAAATCCATCCGGGGAAGGAAGACGGTTTCGTAATGAAAAGCCAACCAAACTCAAAAACATTGTCAGGTTTAAATTGATTTAGGATTGCCATTAAAAACCTTGAGGTTCGAGGTTGCGCTTGTACACTGGCCTGCCTGCAAGCACCTCACCTTGCACCACACCGCAGCCTTTAAGCAGAGCCAAGTGGGTGAGTGAGAGGTCAGCCACGTTTGCAGAAAGAAAGAAAGAAAGAAAGAAAGAAAGAGAAAGAAAGTCGGGAGAAGTGGTGGTCTGGGAAAGTCGAACTTTTGCTTTTGAGGGAAATGTTTATCCAAGACCTTAGGTTGGGGGGCTTTGGCACTCGGCAAAGAGAAGCAGTATGAGGACAGGCATAATTGAATAAAAGTCAAGTGGGCAATATCAGAGTTATAATACGACACAGGCACAGTTGAGAGGCTCAGCTTCCAGTGGTGAACAGAAATTCCAGCTTTTAAGTTTTCAGACTTTCCAAAGACTTCTCCTTTTCAGCATGGCATATTTGCAGGGCTTGCAAAAAAATGCTTTGAAGGCCCAAAACTTTCACTAGCCCAACACGGCTGTTGGGCGGCCGTGGCCTACTGGTTAGGTGAAGGGTTGTGGTTCAATCCCCGACCAGTAGGAAAAATGTTGGCGGGGGAGGTGGTTGAGCACTGCTCTCCCATGCCCACATTCACGGCTGAACTGCCCTTGAGCAAGGCACCTAACCCCACACTGCTCCTGGAGTGCCACTGTAGCAAGGCAGCTCACTGCTCTGGGTTAGTGTGTGCTTCACCTCACTGTGTGTTCACTGTGTGCTCTGTGTGTTCACTAATTCACGGATGGGATAAATGCAGAGACCAAATTCCTTGTATATTCAAGTATACTTGGCCTATAAACCTGATATACATTTTAACATTTACAAATAAAGAAAGGATAATATTTTAACCTACCTATTTTAGAAAACAAGGAAACCATTATTTACCACGCAAAAAACTGCAGCACAGGAATAACATTCAAGCTACAATGGAGGATAGTAACAATAAATACTACTACCAGAGGAATGAGAGTGCAGAAGTATAAATACTAGTTAAGTGTATCAAAGGAGATAGTGGTAGAGGGAGAATGGAATTGGCAGAAGTCATACCTGGGTCAGGGCTGGCTGCCTCCTCCTTGTCTTGTTCCTCATGCCACTGCATTGTCCTGTGGTAGCTCAGCATCACTTCCCACAATGCCTTGCAGAGGTCAGTCAGGCAGGGGATGTAGCTGTCTGTGGTGATGTGCTGAGAAAGGGATGAAAATAATAAATACCAATACAAAGAGGGAAAGAGAGAGAGAGAGAGAGAGAGAGAGAGGGACAGAGAGAGAGGAGAGAGAGAGAGGTTAAGGCTCATTTCATCATTGCACTGTCACACTATCACCACTGCACTCAATCACAGAAAACATTACCTTCCGTCACTTGCAAAGCCTTAGCATATGAATAGACTCTACTAGATCCTAATCAATGATAAGTATTCAGACTGACCTGACCCTACTATCTGTATATTCTGTGAACAACCTTGCATTACCAGGCTGCATAAATCCTTGAACATAATACCACATGACAGAACCTCCACCAAAGCAATCCTTGGCAACAATTTTTTTGTTTTTCTACCTGAACACCTCTTTAATTACTGATTTAATTACTCCACCAATTGCAGAGCCAGGCAGAGGCACGGTGCACGGTGTTTTTTCCATTGCGCTGCTCCTGACGGGGAACTCATTAAGACAGCGGTGCAGAGCAAACCAGCAGCTGCGGCGTGATCGCTGAAACACATCCGCCCACCGCTGTCGCACGGCCACACAACCCAGGAGGACACGAGGCAAAAGCTTCCTTTGCGTCACCGCTAGTGAGAGCACTGTTGCACCGTTTTTCGTACCCGAAAGACACATTGCGGTGCTTCTAACGGTGAGCACAGGCCAGACGGAACGAGGCGAGGAGAGGCGATCCGATCCAAGCCGGCGGTTCTGTTCGGAGGGTTTGAGTTTTGAAAGCTAACCGAGCGTTACCGCTCAAGTCTGCCGGGGTGCTGTCCGACACGGTCCACTAAATCTGAGTGTGTGACATTTTCAGGAAATGTTAAAAGAGACGAGTGGAGCGAAGGGGAGTCAATAAAAATAGACGCAGCAATGATGGATGCACTCAGTCGTGGTTTACATTTATTGTGGCTAAAATCCAAAGGTAACTTTCGGAGGCAGGCTGGCTTGGCCTTGACTAGGCCTGGGAGCTGTGGAGGCTGACTTTCTAGCCTGGCTGATGTCTGTGGAAGGGAAGGAAGGAGGTGGGGGGGGGAGGAACAACCCTTCATTTAGCCTTGTGAGAAGATTGGCTGTTTTGATGGGAGTTTGTGCAAAGCCTTAACCTCAAACCAACCTGGGAAGCATTATCATTCCACCAGAGGATTCTGAGAAGAGAGCCCAAAAGTGGGCAAAAGGGCAAAGCTAAAAACCACTACCACACACACACACACACACACACACACACAGACACACACACACACATTAAGGCCTGACAGAGTGTGCCAATATTCTGTCACTTTACTTGGGATGAAAAAAGGTAAGGGGTAAAAAAGGAGTGAATGGGGAAGCTACAGTGCGGTGGTAGCGCCCAACACTGGTGCCTGTGGGGACGCAGGTTTGGGTCCGGCCTGAGGTCATTTCCGGAACTCCATCCCCATCTCTCTCCCTCACAAAAATGTTGTAATCTCCTCCTTGAGATGGAGTAAACATCTGCATTTAAAACCTTAACAGAAACGATGTGCTTGCTGTACTTCCAAATGGATCTGGTAAGAACTTTTAATGTGCAGTATATGCCCTCCACAGTAGCATACTAGAATTTTGAACCTAGCAGTGGCTTAAAGTAGAGATTTACTTTGACGTAGTGAGATTGCCTCGTTACTCCTATTAACGTCCCCAATAAAAATGTACAGTCATTATCATCCTAAATTATTTTATACTGAATTATTCCTCTGCTGAACTAAAGCAACTTGTCAGTCTTGTATTTTAAAGGAATACTAATTAGAGGTCAATGATGACAAAGAAGATGGCCTTTCAAATGAAACCTGAATTTGTCTCAGGTGAGAGAGTCATGGCTCATTTCTCTACCACACCACTGTGATTTCACCTTTAGTGATTCAATTAGTTTCAATATAATGTACTCTGAACTTCATCATCAATGTCCGTAGGATAATTAGAATCCAATGGCAATTTATCAGTCCACACAGTACTCCATGCATGTGAGTTAGCTGCAGAAGCAGGCTTGAGGAGACTGGCAATGGAGCTTAGCAAAGTAGCAATCATTTGCAGAGGTACCAGCAGAAACGGAGGCACTTGAACAGCTGAAATCGAAGCCCTATGGCCATCTCTCCAAACAAGTTTGTCCCAGCAAACCCAATAACTTGTGAATGCTTTCCTGGACTGTACATTTCTCACAAAGGATTGATACCGTTGTGAGCACACACACAGTGAGCAAATATCGACTTTGGTTGGTTATTTTACAGTCACCTTTAAAGAGCTCGTCCTGGCTATTGATGGCAAGTAAATGTATGTTTTCATTACGTGTCGGCGTCACTAGATTTGATTAGAGTACAGCTAATATAAATCAATGCTCTGTGAAGGGGGATCAGCATGTCCACAAGGTCGAACACCATGAGACGCCTGACCCTGTGTTCTCTCAGTTTCCAACTCTCTCTGAAACGTTGATCAGCTGGCGCGAAGAGGGGAAAACATTATTCTTGCCGACTTTTGATGTGGGTGGCCCCAAAAAATGAAAAATTAGAACACACACACACACCGTATAATTCAATGAAAGGAGGGATTGCCATTTTGAAGATAAAACTAACCAATATAAATCCTCCCAACATAATTCATAAAATACATGTCCTTGAACAAGGTGCATCCAATGTGCAAGCAGTGAGGCGAGACCGTCTTGACTCACACCTATGCATGAGTTTCATGAGTGTATTTGCCGATGTACAGTCAAAAGCAGGGGAGGATTTGCTCCTGTCAAGAGTGTTCAAGCCCATTTATCACAATTTCATTGTGGGTGGAAAAGTTCTCCACACGCAAATGGCTGGGTGACCTCGACAGAGCTGAACTGCGCTGAACGTGAACTAATTTCCATGCTTCATCGGCACAGAGCGAGAAGGTAAGGTGCTAACATTGAATATGAATCCAGAGCACAAATTACTGCCCGCGAAATGAAATGGAACATTTTAATAGTCATTGTGATTGGCAAAAATAAAAGGGGTGGGTGCCTTTCACAACATATACTGTATATGTGTCTATTTCTCTTGCTCTCTTGATTTGACTTGTTGCCACGGGAGCTGAAATCAGGCGCTGTTGCTTGGTGATGATGACCGGGTGTGGGAACACTTCTGAGAGGGGGTGGTAAGGGATGGAGGGAGGGGTGGATCTTCAGCAATCCCAGATAAGAGAAAATGACATCCTTTCAGTGGCCGTCACCCCAGGCTATCAGAGGCTAAAGGCAAACACACCAGGGGAATAGGAATGGAAAGAGCCTCCGGTGAGTGGAATAGGATCTGCTGGGAGCCAGCCGACCACTTCACTTCACCCCGCTTACCTGTTACAGTACTTGGGGACATGGAATTGCCCAAAAAAGTGATAGCTAGGTCGTCGCTGCATGTGCAAATCTCCTTGTTCTAAGGCACTGATCTCACACTACATGGTCACTGCATGGGAGCTGAAAGGGAGTATTTGTGTGAATGACAACAAGGAGGTTTGTTTCAGTGAAAGGAAAGATTTACTGAAAAGGCCTGCAACCCTGCTGTGCCACCCCCACAAACACTTCAACTCACGCCACCCACTCTACAAGCCAAAGCTTCAGCTGATTCACTTCATCCAGAGACGTGCCCATGTTGCTGCAAAAACTGCAAGGAAGGAGAAGCAGGGATTTTTTTTTTTTTAAAGACAGTGAAAAATAGTGTCAGCAATCTTGAGGATCTGCAAAGCCAGCAAAGTTGCCAGAGCCCTCCCTACCACCCCACCCCCCTCCATCGATGGAGACTTCATAGTGGAGAATCCAACACATTAATTCAGTCCCAGCAAAACGTAGATCATTTTAGAGTCAGCCTAGGCTGCTCTTTGGAAACACCTATTACGTCAACCACACTGCAACAATAAGAGCAAATAAATAAAGTCTCAGCTACTTCTTACAACAGACTATGTCCAGCATGCACTGTAAACCCGAGGGGCATTTCTCATCACAAAGACTCAATGACCCCATATTTCTTTGTAAAAGTGGATCATTCAAACAAATAATGAGCACATAGAAAGATAAAGGGCTTTGAAATGCTTTCACTCATATTTTAGGCCTGATGAAATAATCTCTTCAAATGCACAGGAATCTGTTGCCTAATTGTTATTCTGCCCCTTCAGGTACTTATCACAACTAGACACTGATGAGACTCCGATATCCACAACCGTGAGGTAGGGCATATCACTGAGCCTATTACTACGCTGAGGGAGCATATGGTACCACCCAATCACATTAAACCTTTCATATTCCAGCTCATCAGAGAAATACTGCATGAAGCATTTACAATCACTTGCTAGCACATTCTCTGTCCTACATACAAATACATAGGAACACAACGTGATGGGTTTGATGGTGTGGCAATTCCACACAAGCTATTGTGGCTCACTGTGGTGTCCACGTGTGACCCCAGATGGCCCCTCAAAAACACATATGGATCATTCTGTGTCAAATCAGACAGAATGGAGGGAAATGGTTACTGTACATCTCAGATTTCGCTCTAAATTTGTTTATATCCCAAAACTCCTTAAAATATTTTTGTTCAATTCCACTGTTTCCATATGTTTTTGCCCTTGAAGTTATTACAAGTTATTCTCGAAACTGCTTTATCTTGGAAACTTGTTTGGGCATTAATATCTTAAAATATAATATCTCAAAAAGTAGTATTCCTAGACTTAACTTACTTTGTAGGATGGGAGATAAACAGTCTGACAGTCCTCAGTATGATAAAATTGGTTTTATGTAATGCCCTACTGTGCATTCAGAACTAAGAGCAAAAATGGGGATATTGAGGGTATTATAGAGTAGTTATTGTACCCATATGGCATCAGTCAATATTTTACCCACAAATGCAATACTTGATTATGCTGTGGCAATATTTAAGGTCTCCACAACATATGAACATCCATCCATCTATCTATCCATCCATCTATCCATCCATCCATCCATCTCTCACTTCTCATGCTCATTCACAGTGAATGTTAACGCTACCAACGCATGCCCTCCCTTATCAACATGAAACTGTGAGTTTCGGTCGGTGTGAGCGAGCGGACTTTCAGTTGACAGTAATTAACACCCTTTTGAACAATCTAAGCTGTGCGAACGTCAGAGGGCGGGATCAGACGTGACTAGCTCCTTATAATATCGGAGCACCTCTCAGGTAATCAGACAACAACTGCAGTGAGTTGGGAGAGAGAAAGCAAGAACACATAGGCTACTACTGGCCAAATCCTCTCCAATTGTTAGAATTGGACTCTGGGCGTTTGGGAACAGCTGAGGGAGGAGGCTACTTGAAACTGTGAGTTTCAGTCGGTGTGAGCGAGCGGACTTTCAGTTGACAGTAATTAACACCCTTTTGAACAATCTAAGCTGTGCGAACGTCAGAGGGCGGTCTACGCTGATGCATCATTAGTGGGACAGGAGGACAGCTGCATGTAATTCCTAGCAGAATAAAAATAGTGGCAGCTGCTGAAGCGTCAGCATAAGCGGCAGCCCTCGTTTCAGCCAGCCTCGTTTAAGACGGACACGGTCAAGACAAGCAAGTTTACCTGTGCAAGTTCACCGAGCACAGGCACCGACAACGGCAAAATGTGCCGTTCCCCCATATCTGTTATCACCGGCCATTGCAGAAAACGGCATCATGCCAAAAGGGGCAGAAATGTCAAAAGGGGCAGAAATCCCCTTCACCTCCAGGAACTTAAACGGTCCTCACCGACAGAAACCTCCTTCTCCATGGGCTTGTGGAACTGTCAATCCGCAGTCAACAAAACCGACTTCATAGCTGGCTATGCCAACCACCTTTCGTTGGAACTCCTTGCTCTCACTGAGACTTGGATCAAACCAGAGAACACTGCCACCCCGGCTGCACTCTCCACTAACCTTACACTATCCCACACCCCTCGCCTATCTGGACGAGGAGGCGGGACGGGCCTGCTGATCTCCAACAAATGGAAATTCACCCCGCTACTGCCTTCAAACAAATATGTCTCATTCGAATTCCATGCCATCACAGTGATCGCCCCAGCAAAACTCTACGTGCTGGTCATCTACCGCCCTCCAGGCCAACTAGGCGACTTTATTGACGAACTTGACACTCTGCTATCCTCCATCCCTGAGCATGACTGTCCGCTTCTTGTTCTCGGTGATATGAACATCCACTTAGATGCCCCAGGCTCAGCGGACTTTTTGGCCCTGGTCCACTCCTTTGACCTCGAACTGGTTCAAAGCCCACCGACTCACAAAGCTGGCAAAGAGCTTGACTTGATCTTCACTCGGAACTGCAGCACAGACACCCTCATGGTGACGCCTCTCCATCTTTCTGACCACTTCTTCATCCAGTTCAACGTCAGCCTGTCAGAACAGCCTCCGGCTCCTCAGCCGATGGTCACATTCCGCCGCAACATCCGGAACCTGTCTCCAACGCACTTCTCCTCTGTGGTTGCCTCCGGTCTACCTCCACTCAACACCTTCTCCTCTCTGGAGGTTAATGAAGCCACTGACTCGCTCTGCTCCACACTGACCTCGTGTCTAGACGAGCTGTGCCCTCTTACCACAAGGCCAGCTCGATCCAAACATTCTCATCCATGGCTAAATGATACCCTCCGATCGCAGCGCACCAAACTCAGAGCCGCGGAGAGGAAATGGCACAAATCCAAACTAGCTGACGACCTCAAAAACTACCAGACACTCCTGACCTCCTTCTCAGCCAGCATCACTGCTGCTAAGACTGCTTTCTACCATGACAAAATCAACAGCGCTACAGACACTCGAAAACTTTTCTCAACCTTCAAATCGCTACTCAACCCTCAGCTGCCTCCTCCTCCATCCAGCCTTACTGCAGATACCCTCGCCTCATTTTTTACAAACAAAGTGGCGGCAATCAGCAGTCAATTCTCTACATGCCCACTCAACGCATCTGACTCAGATACCGCACTCCTACAACCTCTAGGGACTGCTGGAACAACTTTTTCAGCATTCACGCCTCTCTCCGAGAGTGAAGTGTCCAGACTCCTGACATGCAGCCGTCCTACCACATGCTCGCTGGACCCTATACCTACGAGCCTACTTCAGTCCATCAGCCCGACCATCGCTCCAGCTATCACACATGTGATCAATGCCTCGCTAACCTCCGGCACATTTCCAACAGCGTTCAAAATGGCCCGGGTAACACCGTTACTTAAGAAAGCTTCTCTCAACCCTGCTCAAGTCGAGAACTACCGCCCTGTCTCACTACTGCCTTTCCTATCCAAAGGCATTGAACGAGCAGTCTCCAAACAGGTCTCTGACTTCCTTTCACAGAACAACCTTCTGGATCCAAATCAGTCTGGGTTCAAAAGCGGCCACTCTACCGAAACGGCTCTGCTGTCTGTAACAGAAGCCTTAAAAGAAGCCAGGGCGACCGCTCGGTCATCAGTACTCATTCTGCTTGACTTATCAGCTGCCTTTGACACGGTTAATCACCGTATCCTTCTCTCTATACTCGCTGACATGGGAATCTCCGGTTCTGCTCTCTCCTGGTTTGAATCCTACCTCACAGGACGCTCATTTAACGTATCATGGCTTGGTCAGCTATCCGCACCTCACCATCTCACCACAGGGGTCCCCCAGGGCTCAGTGCTGGGCCCCCTCCTCTTTGCTATCTACACCACCTCCTTGGGACAGATTATCCGTTCGCACGGCTTCTCATACCACTGCTATGCAGACGACACACAGCTCTATCTGTCCTTTCCACCTGACGACCCCCTGGTTTCAGCACGGATCTCGGATTGCCTTTCAGACATAGCTACATGGATGAAGGCACACCACCTCCAGCTGAACCTCTCAAAGACTGAACTGCTGGTCATCCCAGCTAAACCTACCATACACCACGACATCAACATCAAATTTGACTCCCTGTCTGTTTCACCGACCAGGACTGCAAGAAATCTAGGAGTTGTTCTTGACAACCAACTAAACTTCTCGGATCATGTTGCCTCAGTCGCCCGGTCATGCCGTTTCGCACTCTACAACATACGGAAAATCAGGACTTACTTGACTCAAGATGCTACCCAACTTCTGGTTCAGGCAATAGTCATCTCACGACTCGACTACTGCAATGCCCTCCTGACAGGTCTCCCAGCCTGCGCAGTGAAACCACTTCAGATGATCCAGAACGCGGCGGCGCGCCTGGTCTACAACCAACCCAAAAGGGCACATGTTACCCCGCTGCTCATCCAGCTACACTGGCTACCTATGGCGGCCCGCATCAAATTCAAGTCTCTAACGCTTGCCTACAAAGTAGTCTCCGGTTCTGCTCCCACCTACTTGAATGCCCTCATACAGACTTACACTACCTCCAGACCGCTGCGCTCCTCTGACGAACGACGCCTAGCTCTACCACCGGTACGCTCAAGCCAATCCAAACTTTTCTCATCTGTTGTTCCTCGTTGGTGGAACACACTGCCAGTTCCTACAAGGGCAGGGACATCCTTTTCCACTTTCAAAAAACTCCTGAAGACCCAGCTCTTTAGAGAACATCTACTCTCATAGCAACACTTACAACAAGTCTTATTGATCCTAGCACTCACCAGCCTTTTTAAACTGACAAGTAACTGTTAAAAACAGCACTTACCGACGCACTTACTCTTACTGTACTCTAATGTTTTTTTTTTAAACTGTCCTAAAATTGTGAGAATTGTTCTAAAACTTACTGTTTACCATGTTGTTAGTCGCTTTGGTTAAAAAGCGTCAGCCAAATGTAATGTAATGTAATGTAATGTATCAGTGCACGTTGGTGTAGCAGTCGCCAAGCTAATAGATGGAATTAATCAAATGTTCTTCTTTCATCTGCAACAAGGGTGGTGTGGGCTGAGATTGGGTGGGGCAGGTTCACCCATGCAGGAGCAAAGAAGCAGTGCAATCAGAAGACATTCAGCTAGCCTCCTCCCACAAGGGTCATGTCCCTCGCTGGGCAGCTGCAGGAACTACAGATGGGTCTAATGCAATATTTGAAATCCTAATGAAATCTCAATGGGACATTCCAATCACCAACATTATAAGAGGATTATCTTAAGGGTTAATCAAACAGATGTATAGTTCTTGTGGCTTTCTAAGCTAATGTCACACTCTCCAAACTACACAATGTCAATAGCTGAATTCTACCTGATATTATGACTTAAACAATTCTCTCTCTCCACTAGTAGGAAGGTAGAGTGCTCTGATGCCCCTCTACACGTATTGCCTAATTTACATTAAGAGGCATTAGCAAGAGTTGCATAATTAAAGGATTTCATATTAGGTGCAGAGCCATGCACCCCAAAGGCTCAGTCATTGACAGAGGGAGTTAGCGCACTCATGCAGCTAGCCGAAAGGCACCGAGTTTCACTGTTCGCTAATGACGATCACGCTCATTGCTATTCTGTGCAAAGAGCGGTCCGAGCAGAGAAGGGAGGGAAGGAAAAAAAGAAAAACGCTTGTGGGGTGGGGCAGAAGACTGAAGACTGATAAGCTTTTTTTGATAGGCCCTGAATGCCTCGACATCCTGAACAAAACTCTCAGAACTCGGCTGGCGGAGGAGGAGGAGGAGGAGTAGGAGGAGGAGGAGGAGGAGGAGGAGGAATGAGAGACACAGTCTGGTGTGCTAATGATAACAGTGGAAAAAAGCAAATGAAGGCAGGCGCTCTTTACAAATGAGAGACCCAGCATAAAGCGGAGCAGCATGCTCCTTATTAATTCAGCCATCGAGAGGAAGAAACATGCTGTGGAAATGAGCAAACTTTCTCAAGATAATGACCAGTGCATGGAATGCAAAGCGGAGTTGTCACCCATGAAGGTATCAGTGACAATCCCAAGGTCGATTTCTAAATTAAGACTCGGGGAAAATGTGCAGTTGACAGCATAATCACCTTAACATAGTGACTGCCTGAAATGTTGCCTTAAAAATGACAACCATTAATCCAAATAAGAAAACGAGAAAAGAACAAAAATAAAAAAAACAGGTCTTACTTGGTGGACAGCAGACCAATCAAGGACAGCCAAAGGAGGTCAGATCAGGTCGTGGTCAAACCTGGTCATTATCATGCTACTGCTGTGTTATACGCAGGGTAATGAACCAGCTGCAGTGGACAGCGACAGAGAATGGGTGTGTTGTGTAAATGTGTTTACTCCGGGCCAAACTGAGCATAGTGGAAAATAAAGGAGGTAAGAAGACTACGATACAGTGAAGGGTAAGGGAGACCAGAAGAGGTGGATGTAGGGATTGAGGAATGGAGGGATAGAAGGATGGAGGGATGGAGGGATGAGGAGTGGGGGGTGTATGAGGCAAAGACACAGACAGCATGAAAGAGCGACAGAATGGAGCAGGTAACGATGGCGTGATGTAAAATTCATCAGCCGCTTCCCCTTTCCCCGCATTAGGAGTGACCTTTGCAGTGGCATCCCCTCGCGCTTGAATTTTAATTCGCACGACTCGGGGGTTAAAGGTCGTAAGAGGAGGGCCGCTGGTGGGCGGACTGATTTGCATAGCGGTTCCCCCGGCGGCCTCCCGAGTCTGCCGCGCCGAGTCGCCTTGACGGCTGCTCGGCAGTCGTGGAAGAGACCGAGGCCTCAGAGAGCCAAGGGTCTGTCTGAGTAGAAGTCTCAAACAGAGCCATATTCCCACAACTACATACTACAACCTTCTGACTATTCTAACTACAAGAGGCACAAGTCGGGGGGACAGGGGCTTAAGATGCCTTTGGAGGTTTTCAGAGACGACATATATTGCCATAATGACATACAAACTGCTCTTGACAATCCTCACACTTCAGCGGAGTCCTCTGAGCTCTTATACGACAAGTGCAAACTGTGTGACCCCATTTTTTCACTGGTTAACATGCAGGCGGGTCTGCACGATGGCTTGCCTTCCAGTCCGATCAATCAGGAAGCCCCTGTGTGTGACACTCTGAATCAATCTGTAGTCTGGGCACTGAAGCAGAACGCACCAGACCTTAGCGAACTGACAATGTTAAAGTCTCACAAGGTAGAAGAGCATTCCAGTGAAACCAAAAAGAAAATAACAGAGAATATGGAAAGAATTTTCCCCAGATGAATTGCTTGTGTACAATGCCACAGTTGAACTGAAAAATGAATATGAAGATGGTCTGAACCCTAGACGCATAAATACTGTGTCGGTGTAGACAAACCCATAGTGACTCATCTTTGGACACATACATACAGTATGCAGAAAGATATATGACCTAGAATACCTGTGTGAGTATGTATATGATTTTCAGAAGACAGCAATATATAAACAGGTGCAGCTGCATATTTAGTCATGTAGAAAGTAGTAACTCGTCTTTGGTCACAAACCCACACATACATATATATCCAGAAATATATGACATGGTATACCTCAGTAAGGATGCATATGATTTTCAGACTGTGATATTGAAACAGGTGCAGATCTATATCATAAATATGACCTTTTCAAAAGTCAAAGGAAAATGTTACCTTTGGCTGACACCAGGATTATGGAAATTCCTCCTACACCAACAGTGCACAAGCAGGTACCCCTAACACAATTAAGACTCGGGAGATGGTTGAGTCACTGATTTAGCCGGAGAGATGCTTAGTCTCTTACACCCCCAGACAGACCACGAGACACGGCTGATTCATATGTGAATTAAGGTTTTTATGCATATAGTATTTGGGTGTGGGCCAGTTAATCGAGTTCAAGTTAGGCTACATCGAGGAGTAGCTAAGCCCTGTTCTCGAGATGGAGCAGATAGCATCCTCCATGTTCCCAGAGAGGCTTTAAATCAAATATATATATACATTTTTAAAAAAACTGGAGGTGGTACCATCTGGAATCAAATTATTTTGGAAATGTGTTTCAAAAGACGACGAAAAAAACATGTTCTCAATGGCACAGCCACTCTCTATCTGCTGGGAAATGAGAAAACTGACAGGTCAAGAAGACGGCCACCGTTTCATTTCTATCTGAATGACAGAGTAAAAAATGGGAAGTTTTGAATGGTCTTAAATTACAGGTGCAGGGAATTTGGGAGAGAGCAGTTACAAGTTGACGTCTATGCCTGTACCCTTTGAAAAGACTATTATGCTTGTAGCTTAAGACTGTCAATGACAAACTTTGACAAGGTTATTAAAAAGCATGAGCTATCGCAGCACCCAAACTTTTTTCTTTGAAATGCAACTCCATAACTGCCTCAAGTTTCAGTGTGACTTCTACCTGATTTATGCACAGAAGTTAACATGCATGCATGGTCTCACTAAAAAAGGTTTTCCAAAATGGATGTCTTTAAACCAAACCTTTTTTTTTTCTGTGTTAGCTCTGAGCACTCAAAATACCGCAGACTTTCAATTGGAACAGGCCACAAGAAACTAGGGAATGGACGACCAGGAAGACAGATGTACAGACAGGCTGACTACTGACAGATTGCTGTACATCTCAAAGACTTCACGTCGAGTTTGCTCAAATGAAACCCTCTAACCCTGTGGAGGTGAATGGCCATTCATTTGAAACACAGCATTAAATTAGGACGTAAAAAGGTTCTGGCAGACATCTCCATTATTAAACTCGATAAGCGGCATAGGCTTGAGGGTGAGAGAGACAGAGAGAGAGAGAGAGAGAGAGAGAAAGAGAAAGAGAGAGAAAGAGAGAGCGTTATTCATTTCCAGATGGATTGGGCAGTGTGCCCCCTCCCCAAGAGGCGGCCTCCATTGAGGCCGTTTCCCATGAGTGCGGAAATTAATTACCCCATAAACACTGTGAATAAAAACCTTTCAAGCGATATCTGTTTCCTTGGTCTTCCGTCTTCATCCTGCTTCCTTCCTCTCTATCTCTCTTTCTCATCACCTCCTCTCTGCATCACCGTCTCTTCACCACTTTCATGTTCTCTCCATTTCTGTCTCTCTCTCTCTCCACTCTTTCACCTCTGCTTCCTTTGTTTTCCCTTTTCCCTTTTCTCTTACGTGATATTTCCAATCCCTACTTCAGTCCATCAGCCCGACCATCGCTCCAGCTATCACACATGTGATCAATGCCTCGCTAACCTCCGGCACATTTCCAACAGCGTTCAAAATGGCCCGGGTAACACCGTTACTTAAGAAAGCTTCTCTCAACCCTGCTCAAGTCGAGAACTACCGCCCTGTCTCACTACTGCCTTTCCTATCCAAAGGCATTGAACGAGCAGTCTCCAAACAGGTCTCTGACTTCCTTTCACAGAACAACCTTCTGGATCCAAATCAGTCTGGGTTCAAAAGCGGCCACTCTACCGAAACGGCTCTGCTGTCTGTAACAGAAGCCTTAAAAGAAGCCAGGGCGACCGCTCGGTCATCAGTACTCATTCTGCTTGACTTATCAGCTGCCTTTGACACGGTTAATCACCGTATCCTTCTCTCTATACTCGCTGACATGGGAATCTCCGGTTCTGCTCTCTCCTGGTTTGAATCCTACCTCACAGGACGCTCATTTAACGTATCATGGCTTGGTCAGCTATCCGCACCTCACCATCTCACCACAGGGGTCCCCCAGGGCTCAGTGCTGGGCCCCCTCCTCTTTGCTATCTACACCACCTCCTTGGGACAGATTATCCGTTCGCACGGCTTCTCATACCACTGCTATGCAGACGACACACAGCTCTATCTGTCCTTTCCACCTGACGACCCCCTGGTTTCAGCACGGATCTCGGATTGCCTTTCAGACATAGCTACATGGATGAAGGCACACCACCTCCAGCTGAACCTCTCAAAGACTGAACTGCTGGTCATCCCAGCTAAACCTACCATACACCACGACATCAACATCAAATTTGACTCCCTGTCTGTTTCACCGACCAGGACTGCAAGAAATCTAGGAGTTGTTCTTGACAACCAACTAAACTTCTCGGATCATGTTGCCTCAGTCGCCCGGTCATGCCGTTTCGCACTCTACAACATACGGAAAATCAGGACTTACTTGACTCAAGATGCTACCCAACTTCTGGTTCAGGCAATAGTCATCTCACGACTCGACTACTGCAATGCCCTCCTGACAGGTCTCCCAGCCTGCGCAGTGAAACCACTTCAGATGATCCAGAACGCGGCGGCGCGCCTGGTCTACAACCAACCCAAAAGGGCACATGTTACCCCGCTGCTCATCCAGCTACACTGGCTACCTATGGCGGCCCGCATCAAATTCAAGTCTCTAACGCTTGCCTACAAAGTAGTCTCCGGTTCTGCTCCCACCTACTTGAATGCCCTCATACAGACTTACACTACCTCCAGACCGCTGCGCTCCTCTGACGAACGACGCCTAGCTCTACCACCGGTACGCTCAAGCCAATCCAAACTTTTCTCATCTGTTGTTCCTCGTTGGTGGAACACACTGCCAGTTCCTACAAGGGCAGGGACATCCTTTTCCACTTTCAAAAAACTCCTGAAGACCCAGCTCTTTAGAGAACATCTACTCTCATAGCAACACTTACAACAAGTCTTATTGATCCTAGCACTCACCAGCCTTTTTAAACTGACAAGTAACTGTTAAAAACAGCACTTACCGACGCACTTACTCTTACTGTACTCTAATGTTTTTTTTTTAAACTGTCCTAAAATTGTGAGAATTGTTCTAAAACTTACTGTTTACCATGTTGTTAGTCGCTTTGGTTAAAAAGCGTCAGCCAAATGTAATGTAATGTAATGTAATGTATCAGTGCACGTTGGTGTAGCAGTCGCCAAGCTAATAGATGGAATTAATCAAATGTTCTTCTTTCATCTGCAACAAGGGTGGTGTGGGCTGAGATTGGGTGGGGCAGGTTCACCCATGCAGGAGCAAAGAAGCAGTGCAATCAGAAGACATTCAGCTAGCCTCCTCCCACAAGGGTCATGTCCCTCGCTGGGCAGCTGCAGGAACTACAGATGGGTCTAATGCAATATTTGAAATCCTAATGAAATCTCAATGGGACATTCCAATCACCAACATTATAAGAGGATTATCTTAAGGGTTAATCAAACAGATGTATAGTTCTTGTGGCTTTCTAAGCTAATGTCACACTCTCCAAACTACACAATGTCAATAGCTGAATTCTACCTGATATTATGACTTAAACAATTCTCTCTCTCCACTAGTAGGAAGGTAGAGTGCTCTGATGCCCCTCTACACGTATTGCCTAATTTACATTAAGAGGCATTAGCAAGAGTTGCATAATTAAAGGATTTCATATTAGGTGCAGAGCCATGCACCCCAAAGGCTCAGTCATTGACAGAGGGAGTTAGCGCACTCATGCAGCTAGCCGAAAGGCACCGAGTTTCACTGTTCGCTAATGACGATCACGCTCATTGCTATTCTGTGCAAAGAGCGGTCCGAGCAGAGAAGGGAGGGAAGGAAAAAAAGAAAAACGCTTGTGGGGTGGGGCAGAAGACTGAAGACTGATAAGCTTTTTTTGATAGGCCCTGAATGCCTCGACATCCTGAACAAAACTCTCAGAACTCGGCTGGCGGAGGAGGAGGAGGAGGAGTAGGAGGAGGAGGAGGAGGAGGAGGAGGAATGAGAGACACAGTCTGGTGTGCTAATGATAACAGTGGAAAAAAGCAAATGAAGGCAGGCGCTCTTTACAAATGAGAGACCCAGCATAAAGCGGAGCAGCATGCTCCTTATTAATTCAGCCATCGAGAGGAAGAAACATGCTGTGGAAATGAGCAAACTTTCTCAAGATAATGACCAGTGCATGGAATGCAAAGCGGAGTTGTCACCCATGAAGGTATCAGTGACAATCCCAAGGTCGATTTCTAAATTAAGACTCGGGGAAAATGTGCAGTTGACAGCATAATCACCTTAACATAGTGACTGCCTGAAATGTTGCCTTAAAAATGACAACCATTAATCCAAATAAGAAAACGAGAAAAGAACAAAAATAAAAAAAACAGGTCTTACTTGGTGGACAGCAGACCAATCAAGGACAGCCAAAGGAGGTCAGATCAGGTCGTGGTCAAACCTGGTCATTATCATGCTACTGCTGTGTTATACGCAGGGTAATGAACCAGCTGCAGTGGACAGCGACAGAGAATGGGTGTGTTGTGTAAATGTGTTTACTCCGGGCCAAACTGAGCATAGTGGAAAATAAAGGAGGTAAGAAGACTACGATACAGTGAAGGGTAAGGGAGACCAGAAGAGGTGGATGTAGGGATTGAGGAATGGAGGGATAGAAGGATGGAGGGATGGAGGGATGAGGAGTGGGGGGTGTATGAGGCAAAGACACAGACAGCATGAAAGAGCGACAGAATGGAGCAGGTAACGATGGCGTGATGTAAAATTCATCAGCCGCTTCCCCTTTCCCCGCATTAGGAGTGACCTTTGCAGTGGCATCCCCTCGCGCTTGAATTTTAATTCGCACGACTCGGGGGTTAAAGGTCGTAAGAGGAGGGCCGCTGGTGGGCGGACTGATTTGCATAGCGGTTCCCCCGGCGGCCTCCCGAGTCTGCCGCGCCGAGTCGCCTTGACGGCTGCTCGGCAGTCGTGGAAGAGACCGAGGCCTCAGAGAGCCAAGGGTCTGTCTGAGTAGAAGTCTCAAACAGAGCCATATTCCCACAACTACATACTACAACCTTCTGACTATTCTAACTACAAGAGGCACAAGTCGGGGGGACAGGGGCTTAAGATGCCTTTGGAGGTTTTCAGAGACGACATATATTGCCATAATGACATACAAACTGCTCTTGACAATCCTCACACTTCAGCGGAGTCCTCTGAGCTCTTATACGACAAGTGCAAACTGTGTGACCCCATTTTTTCACTGGTTAACATGCAGGCGGGTCTGCACGATGGCTTGCCTTCCAGTCCGATCAATCAGGAAGCCCCTGTGTGTGACACTCTGAATCAATCTGTAGTCTGGGCACTGAAGCAGAACGCACCAGACCTTAGCGAACTGACAATGTTAAAGTCTCACAAGGTAGAAGAGCATTCCAGTGAAACCAAAAAGAAAATAACAGAGAATATGGAAAGAATTTTCCCCAGATGAATTGCTTGTGTACAATGCCACAGTTGAACTGAAAAATGAATATGAAGATGGTCTGAACCCTAGACGCATAAATACTGTGTCGGTGTAGACAAACCCATAGTGACTCATCTTTGGACACATACATACAGTATGCAGAAAGATATATGACCTAGAATACCTGTGTGAGTATGTATATGATTTTCAGAAGACAGCAATATATAAACAGGTGCAGCTGCATATTTAGTCATGTAGAAAGTAGTAACTCGTCTTTGGTCACAAACCCACACATACATATATATCCAGAAATATATGACATGGTATACCTCAGTAAGGATGCATATGATTTTCAGACTGTGATATTGAAACAGGTGCAGATCTATATCATAAATATGACCTTTTCAAAAGTCAAAGGAAAATGTTACCTTTGGCTGACACCAGGATTATGGAAATTCCTCCTACACCAACAGTGCACAAGCAGGTACCCCTAACACAATTAAGACTCGGGAGATGGTTGAGTCACTGATTTAGCCGGAGAGATGCTTAGTCTCTTACACCCCCAGACAGACCACGAGACACGGCTGATTCATATGTGAATTAAGGTTTTTATGCATATAGTATTTGGGTGTGGGCCAGTTAATCGAGTTCAAGTTAGGCTACATCGAGGAGTAGCTAAGCCCTGTTCTCGAGATGGAGCAGATAGCATCCTCCATGTTCCCAGAGAGGCTTTAAATCAAATATATATATACATTTTTAAAAAAACTGGAGGTGGTACCATCTGGAATCTGGTATTTTGGAAATGTGTTTCAAAAGACGACGAAAAAAACATGTTCTCAATGGCACAGCCACTCTCTATCTGCTGGGAAATGAGAAAACTGACAGGTCAAGAAGACGGCCACCGTTTCATTTCTATCTGAATGACAGAGTAAAAAATGGGAAGTTTTGAATGGTCTTAAATTACAGGTGCAGGGAATTTGGGAGAGAGCAGTTACAAGTTGACGTCTATGCCTGTACCCTTTGAAAAGACTATTATGCTTGTAGCTTAAGACTGTCAATGACAAACTTTGACAAGGTTATTAAAAAGCATGAGCTATCGCAGCACCCAAACTTTTTTCTTTGAAATGCAACTCCATAACTGCCTCAAGTTTCAGTGTGACTTCTACCTGATTTATGCACAGAAGTTAACATGCATGCATGGTCTCACTAAAAAAGGTTTTCCAAAATGGATGTCTTTAAACCAAACCTTTTTTTTTTCTGTGTTAGCTCTGAGCACTCAAAATACCGCAGACTTTCAATTGGAACAGGCCACAAGAAACTAGGGAATGGACGACCAGGAAGACAGATGTACAGACAGGCTGACTACTGACAGATTGCTGTACATCTCAAAGACTTCACGTCGAGTTTGCTCAAATGAAACCCTCTAACCCTGTGGAGGTGAATGGCCATTCATTTGAAACACAGCATTAAATTAGGACGTAAAAAGGTTCTGGCAGACATCTCCATTATTAAACTCGATAAGCGGCATAGGCTTGAGGGTGAGAGAGACAGAGAGAGAGAGAGAGAGAGAGAGAAAGAGAAAGAGAGAGAAAGAGAGAGCGTTATTCATTTCCAGATGGATTGGGCAGTGTGCCCCCTCCCCAAGAGGCGGCCTCCATTGAGGCCGTTTCCCATGAGTGCGGAAATTAATTACCCCATAAACACTGTGAATAAAAACCTTTCAAGCGATATCTGTTTCCTTGGTCTTCCGTCTTCATCCTGCTTCCTTCCTCTCTATCTCTCTTTCTCATCACCTCCTCTCTGCATCACCGTCTCTTCACCACTTTCATGTTCTCTCCATTTCTGTCTCTCTCTCTCTCCACTCTTTCACCTCTGCTTCCTTTGTTTTCCCTTTTCTCTTACGTGATATTTCCAATTCCTGTTAAGTTGTCAACACGTCCTAGCAACACGTCCTTGCACTGTTCCTGTCTGTTTATGTGCTCTTTTCCCATTCTTTCTCTTGTTTTTCATGTATAAAATCCAAATTCAGTAAAAATAAATTCCAGTATTCACATTTGTTTACTGAGAAGTCCCTGCGAAGACTGTGTGTGTGTGTGTGTGTGTGTGTGTGTGTGTGTGTGTGTGTGTTCATGTGTTCACTTAGCAAGCACTTACAGTAAGAGTGACAAATTTGAAAATGTGCAGTTGTTATTTGCAGTTGCTATTTTGAACATGCCTCCGGTGCTCTAGTCTCAGCTGATGTCAGTGTAATTTTACAGATATCCTCAGACACTCAAGGACTCTCACAGCTTCAATTCACTTCAACCACCCACTCCCGTCCTCCCATCCTGCTTGGACAGGTGTCGTAACTCTGAACTCAACTTTCTTAGTACTTCCGAGTAGAAAGAACAAAAAACAAATGATAATAATAGTGCAGAACAAATTCACATGAACAAAGAGAGTGAGAGAGAGAGGAATAGAGAGTGAGAGAGGTAGAGAGAGAGAGAGAGAGGAAAAAAAAGTACCGTGCAGAGGTCTTTGTACTGCATCTTCTGGAACTTGGTGTCAGCGTTGCCAGCACACAGCTCCACGTAGCCCAGCACCACCTGGAACACAGTGTTGTGGATGGCCTGGGTGAAGTGCATGTGGAGCTGGTCCATCGCCGTCTGCAAAAGGAAGTAGGGGAGAACAAGGGGACAGTGAGGTAGATGGTAACGGCAGCTCTGTAGAATCAGGCATCACAATGCACTGAAACAGTTGAAACATTGGTGTTAAGTATTATTGTGTTACATGCTCCAAATGTAAAGCACTTTGAGCTACATTCTGTGTATGAAAGGTGCTATACAAATAAAGCTTATAATAATAATAATAATAATAATAATAATAATAATAATTCAGAGTAACTGCAATTCAACTATGTTCAACTATTCACTTTTGTAGCTTTGAACTATTCTAGGAAGCACCTCTACAATGTGTGTACTGCATGTCCTTTCTCTCTTTTTTTCTAAACTGAACTAAACAGCAGACAGATTGAGCGTTCTTCTGACGATAGTGCATATCAAAAGGTTTCTTATGAGAGAACATGTGGGCAGTAACCAAGAGCTTTCATGTCTGATGATGTGTGAACGTTAAACAGAAAAACAGAGACCATCCCTAAGAGGAATTTATCGCTAGCAGGTTTTTGAGGGTGTATGAAGAGGCAGACATGGATAAGCGAGGAGGTGTATGTGTGTGTGTGTGGAATGTGTGTGTGTGTGTGTGTATGTGTGTGTGTCCTGCTAAGTCCTTCTGTTTAATCAGTGTGGTTATTTTAGATTCACCTCAGCCCTGAGAATCCTACACTGTAATCAATGTCTCTTTTTCCAACTCTGGTTTAATGCAGCCGTCTCAGGGGGCGGCCATTCTTTCCCTCCCATTACTTGCCTTTCAGGCATTCTTTTAAAATCACTGAGCCGCTGAACGCATTCACTAGGTCTGTCTTTTTCTATCTTCTCCCTCACTTCAGGTGACTAACACACACGCAGGCAGACACTCACACACGCACACACACACACACACACACACACCCGAACACACACACCCACAATGTGCATGTCATGCAAGCAGCTTTCCTGGGGCCTTTCACGGCCCCCACCAGGACGCGGTGCTTCCCTCGACAGTGTGAGACAAACCTTAGTGGCAGCACGCAAATGAAGCCTCAATGGTGCTGGCACACACTTCGCCTGTCCGACACACACACACACGCACGCACACACACACACACACACACACACACACACTCTCTCTCTCGCACACACACACACACACACACACACACACAACACACACACTCTCTCTCGCACACACACACACACACACACACACAACACACACACTCTCTCTCGCACACACACACACACACACACACACACACACACAACACACACACTCTCTCTCGCACACACACACACACACACGCACACACACACACACAACACACACACTCTCTCTCGCACACACACACACGCACAACACACACACACACACACACGCACAACACACACACTCTCTCTCGCACACACACACACACACACACACACACACACGCACACACACAACACACACACTCTCTCTCGCACACACACACACACACATACACCCATCTCACTGAGTCACCACCACTACCACCACTACCGAAGAGTGAGTAATCACGAATTCTCGGACAGAACCAGCAAGACCCTACTGAGTCACCTTGGCGGTCGTTAAAGGTCGTCTAAGGCCCCGGTGGTGGTGTGAGGGTGGCTGAGCCGTTTGCTCCAGTGTGGCTGCCAGGCCAATGGAGGCTAAGTAGTAGACACCCGACGACTGGGTTGGGGTGTGGATGTGTATTTATAGACACAAATATAGGAGTTAGAGTGACAACAGGGACGTGAGAGAGAGAGAGAGAGAGAGAGAGAGAGAGAGAGAGAGAGAGATTGAGACAGAGAGGTACAGAGAAGTAAGGAAAAGGAGAGATGACTGATCAAGCTGATAAAAGCAATCCCACTGAGAGACAGGTGGACGGGTGAAGAGGAAATGTGGAGTGACTGGGAGACTGGCCTGAGAGGTGAGGAGAGGAGGAGAGGGGGAGGAGGTGAAAGAGAAGGGGAGGGAAGGAGAGGAGAAGAGGAGGGGGAGGAGAGGAGAGGGGGAGGAGGGGAGGAGAGGGGGTGGAGGTGGAGGATAGGAGGAGAAAGGGAGGAGGTGGAGGGCAGGTGAGGAGGAGAAGCCTAGCAGAGTGACACACACACAGACAAACACGTACACAGACTCACACACAGACACACACACACACAGGTAGACACACACGGACAGACACACACACACACACACACACACAGGTAGACACACTAAGACACACACGGACAGACACACACACACACACACACACACACACACACAGACCCCTGCTGGATAAGCCCTGACTCACTTAGAGGAGTTGATTTATTAAGAAACACTTCTGCTGAGCGGCAAGGGGAACATTCCAAAGGAGAGAGAGTATTGTGGAAAGGGAGAACAAGCATTACAGAGAGAGAGAAATAGAGAGAGAGAGAGAGAGAGAGAGAGAGAAATAGAGAGAGAGAGAGAGAGAGAGAGAGAGAGAGAGAGAGAGAGAGAGAGAGAGAGAGAACGGTGAGAGTGAGTGGGAAGGCCGACAGGGGATCTCCTCCGTACAAGTTCATTAAGCTCCTCTCCTCCGCCCCCTCAAAACACACATGTGGCAAATTGAAAGAGGAAAATAAATTAAAAAAAAAAAAAACAGGAGTATACATAAATAAACTAAAACAGCATGCAGACTACATCAGCACCCCCATCAAATGCCCCAAAACATTTTGTTTTCCCTTTGGTTGTGAATATGCTCCTTTTCTTGCTATTGGGGCATTCGATTCAGGGACAACCAGGCAGAGATACTGGCAGCACAGGGGAATTGATGAGTTACTGCTCCACCACAACAACATCAAAAACCTCAACAGGATGATAATTATAAGGGTTATTAAAGTCAGCATGGAGAGAGACAGAGAGAGAGGGAGAGAGAGTGAGAGAGAGAGAGGGAGAGAAAGAGGGAAAGAGGACATGAGAGGTTCTTACAAGTCTTAGTCGAAATCTGCAAGGTGCCATGAGTATCAACTGGAGCAAAATGACATTGTCTAAAAAAAACAGCGGCAGCGGCAAAAGTGAAGCACACAGCATGAAAGTTGGATGAGGGCCTGAGCTTGTTAGACTAACTGCAGATGGCACGGACAAAGCAGTATGCTTCTGGGTCTGTGGAGAGAAAGTCTCTGGTTTGTGTGTATGTGTGTGTGTGTGTGTGTGTGCGTGTGTGTGCGAGTGTGTGCGTGTGTGTGTATATGTATGCTCAAGGGCAAGTCAGAGCTGAGCTTTTAGCTTTTGCTGATGCTGGACACGATGTGTGTATATGTGTGTGTGTGTACGTGTGTGTGTCTGTGTGTGTGTGAAGACACGTCCCATCGATAGATCCTTGGATCTGAGAGCTTTCAGACTTTAACGACTGTGCAGTCTCAATATGGTAACCGTGACGCAACGCAGTCACTAAAATAACCCTGCGCTGACGTCTCTGTTGGTGAGAAGAGAGAGTTAGGAGAAGAAAAAGAGCCTAATCAGAGACGGAGTGCTGCCAAGCACGCACGGGCCCTTTCAGATCCTATTTTCCTCATTAAATTAAAGTGAAATCTCAGTGTCTGGCTCAAAGATGTCATCTGAGAAAATTGAATACTGTGCAGAACAGGCCTTGGTCCGAAAAAATAGTTGAAAAATACTATGTGTGTGTGTGTGTGTGTGTGTGTTTCTGTTCGAATGTCGGTCTGTCTGTAGTTGGGTGTGTTTATGTGTGTCAGCTGTGCTGCATCTCATTCCTTGTTAGGGGCTCCATGAGGCTCAGAGACTGCCATAGGGGGTCATAGAATATTGAGCAGAATGGGACATACATGTGGGACAGAGCTAGGTGGGACTGAGCTGCACTAAAGCTCTGCATGAATGAGCTGTGAGCAAGGCTGTGGGTGTGGGTGGTGTGGGGTGGATGGGGGGAGTTATAAGTGTAGAGTGGTGTGGGTGGTGTGGAGTGGGTGGGTGGGGAGAGTGTACAGTAGTGTGGCTGCGGGTGGTGTTGGTGTGGGTGGGGAGAGTCAGAGTAGTGTGGCGAGTAGCTGAGAGGGCGTCTTGTAGCTCAGTGGAGAGTCAACGCCATCAGGTCCAGCGCTAGCTCCACTGGAGGAGAGGACACAGGCTACCGATCACCCGGCAGCTCAGACCTCACAAGTGCGCGCACACACACAGACACACACACTAGAGACCGACCGATCGATCGGCCAGCCGATTTAATCGGCCGATTTTTGCTATTTTTTAATCAATCAGCATCGGCCGATTTTCTTATTTGGTCGCACCGATTTTAAGTCAGGCACATCTGCGGGCAGCTACTTGGAACACAGCGCGAGGTTTTAAAAGATACAGTCTATTTAGAACTAAGAAAATCTTTGGTTTCAAGAAGGAGCAAGAAGGTCTACAGGTATCAATTTTTACATTCCAGTGTCCCAAAGTCGTATATTTTCTCTTATGATTTCTCTTATGGTTGTAATCTGTGATGTTGCTTCATTTACCGAAAGTGCGTTGGGAATGCGCCGGCAAGACCCCTCAATGCTGGACCCCGTTTCACGAAAGCATTGTTGCTAACCAGTTAGCAACTTAGTAGGTTGCCTATGGGAAATTGCATTGCAACCAACTAAGTTGCTAACTTAGTTAGCAACGACACTTTCGAGAAACACACCCCTGGTGACCAGCGTGATGTTTCGATCTAAACTATAGTAACGGACAATGTAAGTGAAAATTTAACAAAAAGAGGACGCAAATCTAACATGTGAACGCTTTATAACACTGTCATCCCATGTCCATTCGTTTTCAACTGCATCGGAGTTGAAGAAGAAATGAAAGTTGCTTAGCGTTGTGGCTACGAGTGCGTTGGGAATGCGCCGACTATGCAAGCCCCCGCCCTCAACACTGGTGACTGCTATGTTACGATCTAAACTTAAGTAACGGACAATCTAAGTGAAATGTTAACAAAAAGAGGATGCACAAATAACAAGTGAACGTTTTAAAACATTGTCATCCTGTGATGTATACATGTTTGATTTGATTGCGAATTTGAGAAGTATCAAACAAATGTTCTCTAGCTCCTATTTCCAGTTTCCTGCACAGCATGCTGGGAGACGGAGTTTTATATTGTTGAAATCTAGGTCTGTGGTAAGGCATGGAAGTTCCACAGTGAAACTGTATAACCTGAACATGTATTTTGCCGTTTTGAAGTAACTATCTGAAGTTGTCACGACAACCTCCGTTTCTTGAACTGGCAGTATTGAGAAGCATAAAACATGCCTGTGAAACTGTGAAATAGTTAAACTTGAAACTTGTTTACATTATTTTTTATGTTGCTAGTATGCCCTTTGTTACTAGTGTGTTTGCAGCACTAATATATTTTTATTTCATATTTATTTTTATGTTGATTATATATTGAATATTTAAGACTCAGAGTTGGTATTTATTTTTTAATGTTCAATTTTCAATAAATCGTGTGAAGTTTACAAGTGTTTACAAGTGTTTTTAGCATGCCAATTAAGGATAATACGATAGCATATCGGCCCTAAAAACCGGCCCAAAAAATCGTCAGGTCACATCGGCCATTGGCTGACTCCGACCGCTAAAAATCGGTATCGGCATCGGCTTTAGAAAAACCCAAATCGGTCGGTCTCTAACACACACACACAGACACACACACACACACACAGACACACACACACACACACACACACACACACACAAACACAAGCATAAACCCATGCAAAGATACACAAACACACTTTAACAGCATGGTGGAGGGACACTCTCCCCTCTGCAGTCAACGTCTAGAATGTGCTATTCCGTAAAACAGATTAACCCCTGTGGCTTTGACAGAGTGGCCCAGTAGCCATAGGTAACAGAGTGGGATTCTACTGGACCATATGTGTATACAGTAGTCTGTGTATGGGACTGGTCGGGTGTTGCTGAAAGAAACAACAGGCTGTTCATTTAAGCACAAATAAACACAGAACAAATAATACCACTGCTGGAATAAAAAGTTACTGCGTCCTGTTATTCAGCAGGTTACCTGATGCCTATTTATGTGCAGTAACAAGGGAAAACGCCCCACTCTAATTCAACACAAGAAAGAGACGGAAGAGCAAAGGTTGGGTGTTTAAACTCTTCTCTTCCTGTTTGGGGACACGTGAAATCTAATTAGCAGTGGTGTGTGTCAAACACAGTCTGGATCAAAATACTGCAAAATACTGCAATTGCTCCAGCTCCAGTTGAAATAAGAATCCACAAATCATGGCGGCCATCAGCACAACCTCTGGCTTAAATGCTAAATGAATCCTCCTGCAATAGATATAGGCTAGAACGTGCTGTAGAATTGTGTAATGTTTAAAATAGTTGCCATTATTAAATTGCATGGATAGTTCATGGCGACTATAAATTACATTACAACTTGTTGGCATTTCAAATGTGAGATGAGGTGCCAATTCATTATTTAACTGCTGCTGCTACCAGGGCAGTGTTATGAAGTCTACACCGGGAGAGGAATTATTCAACTTGTGTTATGATATTCAGTTATTAAACTTACGTTCATAAATGTGTTTATAATTAATAAATTGGAAAGAGCTTTATCCTCTCTAAACTATTTTCTGTGAGCAACCCTGGATACTCAATCAATTGTATGAACACACTAACACGCACACACAATATCTTTCTTACATTCAGACCAATTATCTCCCAGGCATAGACAAACTCATTCACATGCATACATCCATTATCCCTCTCTCTCTCAAACACACACATACAAACACAAACAAATTGCAGTTTGTGCAATACTCAGATAGCGTTCATTTATCTGCTGGTGTAAAAAGGCCTGAAGAGACAAACGACTAGTGGGATGTGGGAGTTAAAGATGTCTGAAGGTGAAGTTTAAGAAAACACGACGAGAGACAACAGACTGCTCGATTGCTGCATCGAGAGACACCAACTTTTGCTCTCTCCTCCTTTTTCTGTTTTCACAATGCTTTGGGGAGCATCATAATAAAGAAAAATAAAAGACAATTCCCAAAGGTTTGACACTGATCCGGCAGGATCAATACACCAAAAAACAATTTCGGGCGAAACGGCAACTCTCTACTATCCCTGACGTGCCGAGGCAGCGAGGTTCAGTCTGAGAGCAGGCCACTGAGGCGGCTTTGCCCGAGTCTCTGCTTTCAAATTACAGCTTTGCTTTTTGTGATTTTTAAAGGGGGAAAAGAAGGAAAAACACACACACACACACACACACACACACACACACACACACAAAGACATTCTTACTGAGCGGACCACATTAGCACACGGATGACTCATCCCCACCAAGCCCCGTGAAGACAAGACAAAACAGTGCAGGAAGGAGAACGGGAGTGACAGGAATGGAAGATGTGTGAG
The DNA here is from genome assembly GCF_018492685.1 of Alosa sapidissima. Taxonomy (NCBI): domain Eukaryota; kingdom Metazoa; phylum Chordata; class Actinopteri; order Clupeiformes; family Clupeidae; genus Alosa; species Alosa sapidissima. The sequence continues at coordinate 14,626,213 of NC_055977.1, forward strand.
AGGAATAAAGGGGTGGACAGGTTAACATGGTGGAGCTGGGGGGGGGGGGGGGGGGGGGTGGACTGCTGAAATGCAATGGCCCTTTTTTGTCTGTGACGTAGTCGTTGACAACGCCGTGACCGTGGCGGTGAATGTGGCTGCCAGTGAGTCACCCACCTGCGTTTTGCCCAGGAGAGTGTAGGCCAGCTGGACTTTGGTGTAGTGCGAGACGTCAAAGTGCTTGCAGGTCTTGGACAGGGCCACATCCAGCTGCTCCTGTAGAGGGAGATTAAAAGTGTCAGTCAAGGAAGGGGAAGCTTTGTGTGTGTGTGTGTGTGTGGATAAGGCTAGGGTTTTGCAGAGGGATTTGTAAGTGACTAATTAGGCGCTGTTGTCACACGTCAGGCCTGGCTAGCTTCATGGCTTAGCAGCTCTACACGCCGAGGCAGGGGAGGGCTGCCACTGTCAAGGTGAAAGTGTGCAACAGCTTTTTAATGGATCCTGCATTCCAGCATCTATACTAGAACTTCCGTCAAGGTTTTGAACCCATCTCGTAATATCCTCTAAAGACACTAAAATGTATGCATTATCTTACCGCATAGTGATCTTAATGTATGCATTATCTTACCGCATAGTGATCTTACACCAGATATTCAATACAAAATACTGTTCAGTTGCACTGATGACAGCATAGGACTCTTTTATTTCATAGTTTCAGGTAATCAGTGGCTTTGTTGTGGTGATGATCTTGATGAACAAGCAGAAAAGATGGAGAGCGAGAGCCAAAAGAAAGACAGAGGGCCAGATGTACTAACGCTTTTGCGCCAACTTCAGGCGTATTCGTTTCGCAACGTGCGTGTAAAATCATTGCTAGGTATGCACAAACAGGCCGCAAAGATGTCAGAGCGCAAACTGCCTGTCGCGGGAGCTGAATAGGGCACATTGCGTTTTTCGTGTCATACATATGCATTCATGGGAGGATCCAGAGGAAAGTGGGAGTTTAGCGTAAAGAGATGGGAGGGGAAGAGTAAAGAGCGCCTAATTATGTATTCCGTGGTATGTACAAAGACTGCTCCTGAAAGCGCACGTCTATTCTGCGCCTAAATACTTCCGCCTTGTAAAAGCAGGTGTTATTCCAAATTGCAGTTCAATGGATCAGTAAGAGAACCTTTTAAAGACAACAGAATCCCTATTTAGAACACCAGTTTTGTAAGTATTTGTAAAAGCAACCTTAACTTTCATTGGCCTTTCTAATGTCTTACTTTCACGTCATTCACTTAAACTTTCCTACTTGCTAGATTTGACCAATTTTCCATAGCCTACGTGCACAAGTAGTTTGAGTAAAACTACTGATCTTCATTATCTTCCTGCTTGTTGACATCTGATCATGTATGGTATTATGTCATGATCGCTAAACGTTTGATTCTTTTTAATGTTGTCATCAGTTAACTTCATTCAACTGCGCTTGTATGTAGGTGCTGCCATTCAGTTGTGGACGTTCGTAAATTGCGTTTATGGGCGGAGAAAGGCAGAGAAAGGCGCAGTTTACACTAAGGATTGAAGGTTTGATAAATATGACAGAAACTTGGGTCTGACAGCGTTCGCAATCTGCGGTGTGTCCATGACGCTGATAACGCTACGTATAACGCTAGAGAGAAGAGAGAGAAGATAAAAAGAAAGATATTTTTCTTTTTTCCATTTTTTTTTCTACAGTATAGCACTATTGATGAAACAATTAATGTCCCTTTAGTAGCATTAACATTTATCTTTTTTTTCCTTTCATTATTTAATTTTATCTTCATACCAATATTAATGTAAAGTTGATTATTAACATGTTATACCTGAAGCTGTGGTAACAATGACTTTATTCATTCATGCCAATAAAGCACCATTTGATTTGATTTGATTTGAGAGAGAAAGACGGAAAGACAGAAGAGAGAGAGAGAGAGAGAGAGAGAGAGAGAGAGAGAGAGAGAGGAGAGAGAGAGAGAGAGAGAGAGAGAGAGAGAGAGAGAGAGAGAGAGAGAGTGGAAGGTCGTAAGTAAACATGATGTAGAGAGCCAGTGAGATCTCAAGAGGCTCAACAGGACACTGGCCACTGGCAGCCCATCTGCCGGGCACTGAGCAAAGGCCTCCATGCAACCACTCTATCACCGGTACACATGGCTGACGGATAAAAAAAACAGGCTGTCCGTAGGCTGTGCAGTACTTAGGTTCTCCAGACAAACCTAGCAGACAACGGCATTATATCATTATTAACACCATGACTGTCACATGTCCACATTTTGGATTCTTTTGGATTAAAGTACAAACTGATTGTGATTCACTGGACATGCTGGCACTCGACCCACAACGGAAAGGATTTGAATGAGTTGAAGTAGAAAATGGGAAGGACTCCACTGGCTGTGTGTAAGTGTGTGTGTGTGTGTGTGTGTGTGTGTAAGAGAGATTGTGAGTGTGTGTGTGTGGAGAAGGATATCTCTCCACACACTTAGGGCTCAATGCTAGCTGATAAACCATGAGAAGCCCAAAGCATGGGACCCACTCCTGGCCAGAGAACACTGGCTGGCATGGCTCACAGACAGATATGGCAGGAGGGAGTGAGAGGCGTAGGCGTGTGTGTGTGCGTGTGTGTGTGCGTGTGTGTGTGCGTGTGCGTGTGTGTGTGTGTGTGTGTTGGCGGTCTAACTATTAAATTATTCCCCTTATTATCATGAACGCTTCAAGAGCATGCTAAATTTTATTAATATTCTGAAGAAACCCAAGACAGAGTGGTTTCATACACACCACCTGAAATGTAGTATTTTGGGAAATGGGCGTTTGTGTGTGTGTGTGTGTGTGTGTGCGTGTGCGCTTGTGTGTGTGTGTGTGTGTGTGTGTGTGTGGAGTAAATTCAACATACCTCTATCTGCTCCAGCGTGTCCTGAAGCTTTGAATTCAACTCACTGCAGAGAAAGAGAAGAGATATTGTAACATTCATGCACATGGATGCTGGAACTGAAAAACTGTAAAATTCTGAGCAATCAGATTACCTTTTTAACTGTGGGACAAACCCAACCAAGCAGAGACGCAGACACAGAGAGAGAGAGAGAGAGAGAGAGAGAGAGAGAGAGAGAGAGAGACAGATAGCAGCTATTGTACGTCTGTGTACAAAGCAACCCAACTATTCGCTCCACTCCATTAAGCCCAGCGGCTTGCACACACACACACACCACACACACACACACACACACAAACACAGCCTTTCTCCACCAATGAATAGGGCCACCTGTAGCACAGGGAGAGCCACTGTTTCTCTGCACCCCCTACAGCAAGTGACATCTCTCTTCTGAGTACCACCACACAGCAGAGCTGGAGCCAAGCTTACATTTACCATGTACAACAACTCTCCATCGACGTGCTCAGTTGCGCAAGGTAGCGATTCGAGGGGACTCTAGAGGATTCGAGGGGATTCTAGAGGATTCTAGAGGATTCTAGAGGACACTGAAATGGTCCATTGTCCAGGGACAAGGTTTGCCTTTGGGACCAATGTTGTTCCTGCCAGCACATGGGTCCATAATAGAACGCTGGCCATGAGGGTAAAGGAAGGCCATGCCTTAGGCAGAACAGCTGGGTGCAGATGCTAAGAGTCTCTTTCATACACATAGAACTGAGAGGGTTTATATTTTTTGGTTACTTTTTTTCCCCTTAATTTTTGTTTTTTTCTTTTTCTCCCCCCCAAACACAGCTTCTTTCTGACAAGAGGGAGCAAGCCAGCCGCCCTGACCCTGTCTGAGGATCACACAGAATGCATCAAATCTCCATTATAAGAAGCCCATGACGCTTAGCAGAGAAAAAAAGGAGAGAGAGAGAGAGATAGATACTTGAAGCAAACCCTAGGTGCTTCCTTTCAATTACCAGTGTTAATGTGGCTGGTCTGTGCAACAGGGAACAGCATGTAAAAAGCTAGAGAGCAGTGGGGAGTGGGAGAGGAGGAGATGAGCTGAGCTGAGAACCAAGCCACTGTTACACAACTGAGGAGGGATGTTTGACCTTTCCGTGAATAAGACTACTGTTCCAAAAGGTAACAGATAACAGAGGTATCATCACACCATGGCGCGAGTCCTGCAGCCCTGTAGAAGAGACTTGCATGGCGCAGTGGAGTCTTTGGGGGACGGAAAAGGAGGAGCCCCAACTCAACCCTGGAGCGTTGCACAACACAAACAGCATGCACCACGCACAAAAAAACACTCCGGCAGGATTTCCCACGATGCCGAGCGAAGTGGCTTCAGCATTCCCGTGCCGTGCGCCTCCGTCGTGACTGCTCGGGGCTCCCCCACACATGCTCTATGAGGCATCTTGTAATCACGTTTTAATGAGTTTCTGCTACACCCACCCATCCCACCCCACGTCCCAGGAAGGCCACGGAAGAAATGGAAAATTAATCATAACCGAACGTGACACTGTTGTTTCCATGGCACTCCCGGCAATGACGAGGTGGAAGAGACAGAGAGAGAGAGAGAGAGAGAGAGAGAGAGAGAGAGGATGCAACCAGTGGAAGCCTCTTTTTTTTCGTTTTGCATCACCTCAGTGACAAACCCAACTCCCAATGGAGGAAAAAGAGAAAAAACTTCTTTGCCCCCCTCTCCCTTTCAACCCACCTCTACAGAGAGTCTGTTACATTAGATTAGAACATGAATTTACATTAGATTAGAACCATGTAGGCTGCTGACAGAGTGAAGAGGCACAGTAGCTTGTGAACACACAGTATAAGTATAAGTATATATACTCTTTTGATCCCGTGAGGGAAATTTGGTCTCTGCATTTATCCCAATCTGTGAATTAGTGAAACACACTCAGCACACAGTGTACACAGTGAGGTGAAGCACCCACTAATCCCAGCGCAGTGAGCTGCCTGCAACAACAGCGGCGCTCGGGGAGCAGTGAGGGGTTAGGTGCCTTGCTCAAGGGCACTTCAGCCGTGCCTACTGGTCGGGGTCCTCCGGTTACAAGTCCGAAGCGCTAACCAGTAGGCCACGGCTGCCCCCAGACACTGATGCAAATGTTACATCTGCTGCAGCTAACTATATTTGCTAGACTCTAAACAGCTGATTACGACTTTTGGGAAGGTTCCTCCATGGATCGTTTATATTTCAGTTAATATTTCTAATTCCAGTGGAACAAAATTAGCACTCTGAAGTTAAAAAAAAGTAGGGCTGTCAATTGATTAAAATAATTAATCTAATTAATTACATACTCTGTGATTAATTAATCTAAATTAATTGCATATATAATTTTTGCTGTGAAAGTATTTTAAATATTTAAATTCAAATGAATCATTGAATAATCAGCATTTGTGACATTGACTTCAAAAACTCTTTTATTATTATTTTCACTCTTCAAATAATTGCCATAATAATCTATGATATGACCTAATATGCCGAGGAAATAAATTCAAAAGTGCTTCGGGAAGAAGTTTTTTTTTTTTCACATACAAGGCATTTTAGGCCACAGATATGACCTAGGGGACACAATGAAAATAAATTAACACTCCCCTCAATGTCAACACCTATTTCTTTGCATTAATGTATATAGAGCACATTCCTTGCTGCAGACATTATAGAGGACTTTATTTTCAACACTTTATTTTTATCAACACCATCAGGCCATTTTTTTTTTAAAAGTAATTGTTCCAATCAATGATCCAGGCAGCACATTTTCTTCTCTCTCCTTTATTTTACAGTCTAATTTTTACTGACTAGAACTTGGGGTCAAAGGTCATACAGAATCGATTAATCTGCACTAATTTTTTTTAATCAGTTATTTTTTCTCAAATTAATTCATCGAAATTAATCAGTTATTTTGACAGCCCTAAAAAAAAGATTAGCTTCAATGGACAGGGGAGGTAGAAACCTTACCCCAAATCAACTAACTGAATGAATATGTTTGTTTCATTAAGGCTTAACACACCTAAACGACACCCAAACATGGAAACACATCTGTGCCAAGTCAGACCTAGATCCATTCTGAGGTCGACAGCCATTTTGTAGTATTCAAGCAATGTCGGTCTATGAGGGGGGCTATGATGCAGGTGTGTGGCTAATAAATGTGTACAGGTGAGTCAGCCGGTAAATCCTTCGGTCCAGCCAATTCTTCTCGGTGAGGTCAGAGAGTAATTAACTGCAGCCACGTCCTGAACGGGCGTGTAATTGAAGGCTCCATTACAGCCAGAGATTAGCAGGGAGAGATAAACGGCTTCCCTTACGACAGGCGGATTAGGCATAAATGGGCAGAGGGAAAGGCAATTACATAAAAAAGGGAAAGAGGGAAAGGCAATTACATAAAAAAGGGAAAAGAAACCCTAGATATGCAAAAGGTGGTTTTATCTGCGTGTCCAAAAGCTCACACGGAAAAGCACGGGTGCAGTGGAGAACAGAAGTTTTCCTATGGCAAGTCAAGTCCAGAGAAGGCCAAGGCGATAGGTGCTGGCTTCAGTTGTTCGTTCAGCATGATGCGAGCTTCTGGGCTCCCAGATTAGGCTTCAGTTAACAGTGCTGTGATGGCAGATCACAAATGGGATCCTAAGGAAATGGTAGCTGTAATTCTTTGTGAGTCTCTGTGATTCTATGAGTTCTCTGTCATTGTTTTTATCCTTCTATGGTAGGATGTTGGCAGATGGTTGGCCATCAAATAAATATAATTCACAACTAAATGCATAACAAAACTCTTATCACATTTAGTTGATTATAATGACTAGTCTGTGTCTGCTCTTTGATATAAGGGTGTCAACATGATCACCAAAACATGGGATAATTACAATAAATTCCATTTCATGTTCAACTGATAAACTGTTTAGATGATTGCAATATCAATGCTATGCTATGTCCTGTATGCAATCCTGCATACATCATTCAGTATGCTCAACAGTATTAGCTTTAGTGTTCTGACTACACTGTTAAAAACAAGAAAATAAACACAGCAGGTGTGTGTTTACTTTGAGAATACATTACTGTATGCAATCATTACACATTTGTGGAGAAAAAAAAGCACTGGCTTGTACAGTATTGTACGAGCGCGATACACCTTGCGGTAGGCACCTTTGGTTAGTTTACAGTTCGCATTTATTGTGAAATAAAATGCGAAACAAACTCTGACAAACAGAACAGTCATGCTCATTTGGCCATGCAGTGCGAAACAACAGATGTTTTAGCCCGTTGCGGGCTCACGCCTAGCGACAGCTCATCTATTGCGACTGCCAACTCTGAGACGCGCCACTGCCAGGTCCAACGTTCCACATCTGTTTACAGAGGTACTTAAGCCTTTATTTACAGTTGCAAGGACAGGAATTGGCAGCCAAAATGAAATGCCATTGTTTTACTGTGTTTTTAGCCCAATGACACATTGAGATTGAGAAAGCAGTACTCACAGTACACACTGAAATTTAGCTCTATGTGCTTTTCTGTGAGTTGCGTGTGAACTGTTTTATTCAGGCAGTTAGAAAGCCACCACATCTATACCAAAGTAAAATCACAATGTTAATAACTAAAGACTGCTCACCACAGGGCACATGAACTTTGCATGGTCAGTTGAGTCCTGTGTGCCAACCACTGTACTTACCTGGGTCTGAATACCCTGGTGCCACAAGCAAGCTGTACCATTCAATTCATCTCTATGCCCTGCCTGGAACGTGCGTTAATTCAGGCAATTTTTAAGAGAACCTAGCCGCTGGTCCATGCCCTGAGGGTAGTGGCACATTAGAGCATCATTAGCCTTATTCAACGAGAGAATCCAATCTAACAGCCTATTTAACATGGAGCCACCATCTCCACCCCTCCTCCCGGTTAGAGGAAGAGAAATTGAAGGGCCACGGGAGAAATGTAAAGCAGGTAAGGGAGGAACCAGGCAGCCAACAACAGCAGCTTGGCTCCCCTGAACTCGTGGCCTGGCAGCCGGCCCATAAACCAGCTCACGCCTGGCCTCATTATGACTGTGCCCCACCAGGGAAAACAGCAGGGTAAGCTTCAGAAGTGGGACTTTTTTGAAGTGGGTAGAAATGGTGGCGGTGGGTGGGGAGGGTCAGATGGAGCCAATAACTGCTGGATTCTTTTTTTTTTTTTTTAGTTTTTTTTCTACTGCATGAATCAAATCTGAACACCGAGCAGTGCCTCTCCTGAGTCATCGCCCAAGGGAGCCTCTAACTACACTTCACGGAATCAACAACACAGGCGAAAGACAGTACACAGTTGTAGAGGCATAGATGTAGTAAACCAGTAAACCAGAAGGCACGCGTCTCTAGCCCAGATTCCAAAACCTGGAAACACGTTTCGCTGCATTTTGTTTTTCTTTTTAGGAGGGGGTGATTGTTCCAGAAACAATGGGCCTGGCAGCAGAGGGAGTTCGATTGGCAAAAAAAAAAAAAAAAAAAGCCAACAACGTCATCCTGCCAGACGGTGAATGTCAGAGTCCTGCTGTTCGAATCCACCAAAGGCTCACTGTCTTCCACTTCCTGCACACACCTCCTTCTCTCCTTTACCTCTGGTCCTTTTTTCCTCTTCTCCTTTCTCTCCCCACTTCACCATCCCTTGCTTTCAACCTCCCGTCAACCCCCTACCAACCAGCACCACCACGTCAACCCCCTACCACCCACGAGAGCGTGACCGCCATCTCACACCTCAAGTTGATGGAGTGAAAAGAGACATTAGCAGATGGAAGCGGTACACACTACATACCTGTTTCGGGGTTGAGAAACCACGGTGACTATCTCTGCTCTCTGCTCTTCAAAAGCACAGAGAATCAAAAGGACAGTGTTCCTTGGTAAACCTTCTGACTCTACCCACTCTGGAGGGTCAGAGGATGCAGGAGATGTCTGCAGGCTGGCGCTTCCATGAGATTTCTGGTTTGACGGAAGAGACACTCGAAAGAGATTTTTTTTCCCCCTGAGACAATGTGTCTGAGCTCTTCGCCTATGATGCAAAACTTTGGAGAGAGACTCTCCAAATCCTTTGGGGCTTCCTTCCAGACTCCAGGCGGCTTACAGGGACAGAGTGCCTCCCCACTTCGGCGGGCGCTCAAGAAAAGAAAATGTGCTTAAAGCAAAGTCTAAAGGCACATTCATCAAGTCTGCACAGTTTGATGCACAGTTGTAACCCTCTCAGAATGGAAAGGATTTAAATGAGTTGAAGTAGAAAATGGGAAGGACTCCACTGGCTGTGTGCAAGTGTGTGTGTGTGTGTGTGTGTGTGTGTGTGTGTGTGTGTGTGTGTGTGTGTGTGTGTGTGTGTGTGTGAGAGAGAAAGAGAGATTATGATCTTTCAGAGCCACCTGTCCAGTCAAATACCATCAGAAAAGCTGTGGCCATCATAATGGTTATGAATGACCAACCACCTTGAATAAAGAGTTCTTATTCCTTTGCATGTGGTCTCTGCGGATGTATTTGAACTCCTTACATAACATTGCACATTCAATGTCATTCAAGGGTCGTTTAGTGTCATATTTATTAAACTGTGATAATACATGACAAATCCTACAAAGGTACAATGACAAAGGTACCTGCTTAAGATCTCAGATGTTTGGCATGTAGCATTTTGCACACAAATAGACTACAGTAGCCACCTTGAAAAGTCATCAAGAGCACTTGAGTAGCTGAATCATGCCTTGATAAAAACATTAAGTGGTACATCTTATGAAATGGTAAGGGGCCTAAAAAAACACATACTGTGTGTGTGTGTGTGTGTGTGTGTGTGTGTGTGTGTGTGTGTGTGTGTGTGTGTGTCATCCTTCATCATCCTACATTTAGTCCTATTAAAGCATCGCTGAATTTAAAAAAAATGTGTCATGGCTTATAAGCAAGTCTATGTCTTCAAGGACCTGGCCAGTGCATATCAACTCCATAAAATGCTTTAGACTGAAGAGCAAAGTCCAGACTCAAAGGTGTATAAGCACGATGGATTATTGAAAAGACAAAGTGCACTTCACTCTCCTCTCTTTCGGGGCTGCAAAGTGAGTCACAGTGAAAGCACAAGATGGTTGTTTGGGCAGGTTTCAATGCCGTATGAAAATGATCCACTTTAACACAAAACATGGTGCTTCAATCAAGTGCTCTTTCTCATCAACAACAACCTTCGGAAAACATCTGAGAGGAAAAACCAGATACAGCAGCCTGACTCACCGCATACAAACAAATAATAGACGCATTCATCGAGAGCGAATGGCGCTTTAGACTAGTAAGGCTTGGCCAATTATGAATGCTGCTCTGGGGCCAAGATTTTTTTTTTTTTACAGGAGACAGACATTTTAATTCCACAAAGTCCATCCATTCATCCATTCTTGTCAGTGCCAAGTCCAATTTTGGATTAAAAAGTCAATACCAGCTCCTGGCACTGTGGCCTTCATGTCGGCATCTCTAACATACCTGATACAGCTGTAGTGTTTGAACGTGCTGGCCGCCTTTTGACATTCCAGACACAACTGGATAGCACCTGGATAATCTTCCTCCTACACACACCATAAAAGAAAGAGAAGAGACAGAGAGGAAGAACAACAGAGGAGAGGCAAGGAGAGAAACAGAGAAACATAAAAGGCAAAACATGAGAAGTGTCAGAGCTACTGAGACTTAACACAGGATTTGAGAGTAGAACCCGACATCTACCAGTCATGGTGGTTTCTACTCTATAAAAAGCCACCATGCAGTTTGTTTAACACCTACATTTTAATAGCATTTGTGAATCCCTTTCAAACCTGCCTGCAACCAAAAGCCTTTGAAACTGGACGTGCCTCCAGCTAGACTGAGGCAAGCTTCCTCTTAACATTCGCTACCACAGAGCAGAGAGAACATTTCCTCAAGTGCCGTTTGACCTATGTTGCCTCCTGCCCTCAAATCCACTATTATGGACATGGAGCTGTTGAGTTGGGGGGTGGGGACTTACCTCCAGCATCTCACTAAGCCTCACGTCCGTCCTTTGCTGTGAAAAACAAAGGAAAACAAAACATACAGTTAGCTGACTCATGCCCAGGTTAACAGGGGGGAATACAACAATAGATTGCACCACTACAAAAAGCAATTCAGGGTAGATATCTATGTATATGATTTCTTGATCATTTTAATTTTAATCATCTTTCAGATTTTTTTCTCTTTAATCATCCTTAATGACTTTCTCCGGTTAGCAGCAGTGTCCAGTTCTGCATGCCGAGTAAATTGGGGCACAGGAAGAAGGATCCTACCAGGGTCTTTATGGTCCTCAGAGACTTGAGTAAGCCGGTCAGCAGTTGCCTCCTCCTCTGGTTGGCTAGGAGTCCGAGACTGGCCTCAGTGAAGCCCTCTTTAGAAAAGCTCAGCTGCCTACAATCAACAGCAAAACCAATAGAGATTAATTTCAGTCACACCTGGAACATCAGCGATTGATGATGTATGTCCTGAAAAAAGACACATTTATCTAGATCTGCACACAATCATTGGAACATATTTCATTAATTCTGACAACCCTACAGATCTAATATATGACATTACAATGCATTTGGCATGCTCTTCGGGTAACAGGACCATTTTTACCATGCTATGAGGTTCTCTCCTAATATCTATCTATAATATGAGAAATGTGTTCTTTTCAAGAGTCTGACAGACTTGGATGGGTGTATTTCTGAAGACTTAAGAGAGTGCAGTGTCAACTGTGAAGCTATTTGGGTGTGAAATGCTACAGCTATCATTAAAACACAACATTTAATAAACAAGTCTTGACTTGAACAAAATGGCCAACAACTTCAGAAGCAGTGTGCCAGCAGCCACAAAAACACATTTTGCATATCTTGACCTCTCCAACATGACAACTGACTCCAGATTGCAGTGTGCCGGCAGGTTAATTTTGTATGGCCACTGCACTAGTTATAACAAGAAATAACAAAGAAATTGGTCTCTGAAACATCAAAAAGAAGTTTTGATTTTCAAAAAGAAAAACATTACGTGTTTCGGTCCATATATAGTCTATACTGTCGTCCCTTCACCAAGAACACTGTTACCTCTCAGAATCACCTCCCAGAATGAAAGAATGTGAGTGCAGCGTTGAGAGGTCTGAATTTTAACTTTAACATTGGTACAGTTTGGCCCAGTGTTTCCACTCTTGGTGCTGTGGGCTGTCCTACAGATCAGAGTGCCGCTGCCTCAAACCCTCACTCACCTCCTGGCATTGGTGCAGATGACTGCGGCCAGCTGCAGGTTGGTCTGCAGTGACGTCACTCTCTCCAGCTCCTGGAATATAAAACAAACAAACACACAAACACACATTGGACACTGCTGTGCGACTGCATTCTCACATTCTTTCGAGCAGAACCCCACATGCACCAAATAATGGAACATTGTGTGGTGAGGAGTGAAGTACCTTCAGAGCAAATCATTCTTCATTTCAGAAGGAAAAAAAAGCTTTCATCACGCACAGAGCTGCTTCTCTAATTTTCAGAGAGGTTTGAGTCCTTTGCCTGAGACCCTAGTCATTAACGAGTTCAGTGAGAGTACATCTTGTCACAGGGCTCTGGTTCTCAGTGACCCATGTAAACCCGTATACCCATTTTCTTTTGCCGACAATACAAACTGGAACATGGCATGCCAGTGAATTCATTCCTCCTTATTTTGTTCACCTCTTTTGACTTTCTAAAAGAGAGAGTGGCTGGGGATGCTTTTAAGCAAAAAAGGCAGCTCTTTACGTTTGGGGGAACCTCTGACACCTTGCAGAGATGGAACATGCCCCAAGTGCAACCTCGCAAGCTACTGAGCTAATCGCCCGAGTGACAAATTTCTCTCCAATCCACCCATCCACTCCTCTGTTCTTGCCTTTTTATTCTTTATTTCATTCTTTCTTTCTTTCTCTCGCGCTCTTGAAGAGCCAGCTGTCACAGCCCGGGGTCTGAGAGCATGCTGGGTGACCCCGTCATAGGACACACAGCCACTAAGCCACGAGGAACAGTGAGTGCTCAAAGAGGAAAACAGGAAAGTGCCACGATAAAATCACTATTTGTCGAGCGAATACGAGGTGGAGAAAATCAATGCCACGGTGAACAGGCAGCAAAACGGCAACAAAAGATCCTTTCTTCCCCCAACATCTTCCGCCAACAAGGAGGATCTTTCAAATGCCTTAGCTTTAGTCCTCACTGTCTTTTTGGGAATAGGGCAACACCAGACTTGGAAAAAGTGAACCTATTCACAATCCATCTTGAATAGGCCATAAACGACATGCATGCAAATGAAATGCATGAAAACTACCGACGAGAATGCTGGCGTGTGTTCGTAAGAGGATCACTCAACCACGGGCCAGGAAAATTAGGACAAGACAGGAGAACATATTTCAGCTGAAAAATACAAGAGCATTAAAAATTAGTTTAAATCACGGCGTGGAGAATCGAGGTTAACAGGAGGGCGCGGGTGGACTGCGTTGGCTGTTTGACATGGCTTTACTCTCTCAAAACCCTTGAGTTTTTCAAAGCATCCTCAGAACAAACAGTGCACACCCTGAATCTCCCACAAGTACCCTTGGAAGCGCCCTTTGCGTGGCCCCTCAGTGAGTCATAGCAGTGGGCACACAGTAGGGAGTGAGAAGTGCAGGATGTAGATTAGGACACAGGGAAGCCAAGGAAAAGGAATTGAATTGTGGTCTCACAGAGCCAACGAATTCAGTGAGTCCGGGACTTGGAGGAAAAAAGGATGGCCGTGGAACAGAGCTATAGATTACCTCCATGATGCATTTATGCTATAGATTACCTCCATGATGCATTTATGGATTTACATAAAAAATAGCAAATGGTCGCACTCCAAAAATCTTTTTCTTTCTTTTAATCCATTTTAGCACAGGGGTTAATTGACAAACGTTTCGGCCTGATGGCCTTCGTCACACTGACGAAGGCCATCAGGCCGAAACGTTTGTCAATTAACCCCTGTGCTAAAATGGATTTTAGCACAGGGTTTCGGCCTGATGGCCTTCGTCAGTGTGTTTAAACACACTGACGAAGGCCATCAGGCCGAAACGTTTGTCAATTAACCCCTGTGCTAAAATGGATTAAAAGAAAGAAAAAGATTTTTGGAGTGCGACCATTTGCTATTTTTTATGAGTTCCCTGGATTACGCACCCACAAAGAAACAAGAGAAGAATCGGGAGAGCGCGGTGTTGGCCAAGAAATGGATTTACATAAGCCATAGATAGATATACTTTATTGATCCCTAGGGGAAATTCAAGAAAGCCATGCATGGTCATGTGCCTTACAACTTACACAGTCAGATTAGCTGCCGGTCAGGCAAACATTAGTGTAAAAAATGGGCAGGAGGGCACTGTGCCCTGCACTTGACAACCACCCCAAGATGCCATTCCACTGCGATTCATTAATAGTCCACTACTTTTCCATTACCCCAGCATGTCTTTGTCATTGCAAGTATCCCAAAGTTCCAGTCCCATTCCAAATTAGGAAAGCTTGAAGGGTTACTTGGAACCCCAAGAACTAATATCCCTTCCAGATGCAGTGCTGTGGATGGGCTTGATTAAAGTAAAGTAAAGTATTCTGCTATAAATCCCTTGCATTTCTAAGGAGTCACAAGTCATATGTCAAGGTCATCCTCTCTGGTATATAGTCACTGGGGAGTTCCCCTGGGTGTTTTATATTCATGCACCTCACTGTTACCCTCCTGACTTTGACACATTGTCTATGCATTGGATATTGGTCAGGGAAACTATAAAATGCAACTCTCCAGGAGAGACTTAACCAACATGGTGCTCTCTAAGGAAAAGGGACACAAGAGCATTTGTGTGTGCATGTGTGTATGGATTGAAAAACAATTTTCCGACCACTTCCATCAGGGTCAATATCCAAAGTGTAATGGCCAAGCGTGTTAAGGTGGCACAATGAGAACCTTTCAACGCCAGTTTAATAGTCAAACGTTCCCAGTACAGGAGCATCTGTGGCCAGTTAAATAAATAGATAAATAAATAAACCGTGGGCCGAGACCATTTCATTTCTCTTCATTGTTACCTGACAGGGTCTCTGGTCATGATTCATTAGGACTCTCACCTGCTGGGCCAGTGTGCAATCTCCTCTCACTGAAAGGCAGTTAGGTACCGGCAAGTTTGGCCACTCAATTATACATCCTCCCCTCTAACTCAAAGCCGATAAGTATCTGGATACCGTGAGGGATGAAGAAAGGCCACCTACAAGATGGCCGCACTAGGTCCTCCGCCTCCAATTGTTTTTGATGGATCCATCTCATTCCTGTCCATTCCAGTCAATCGCTTCATTTATTAAAGACATGTTTCACAATGCACAGAGTAGCCGATTGATAATGAGCTGGCAAAACCTCGCTTGAGGAGGTGGAATCAATTCTGTCTAATGATCATGTGAGACAAATGGGAATGGCATAGTTTTATTTTCGTCTACTGTTCCTGAACGCACGTAGGTGCACACATAATCACTATTATTACCTCTCATCAAGGCTGAGATTGCTTTCAGACTGGTGGAGATGGAGACCAGCACTGGGGCTTGAGTTTGCCTTGAGGCTTGAAAGGCACTGTGATACCTTTCAGGGGAAATACACTAGCTCTTTTCCTCACATTATCTGTCTTCCTTTCAAATACACAATTACCGAAATTTGGCATAAGCCACAGGTAAGGTCAATGCCCATCAATGGTATCAGAGGAAGAGGAGAACATCTGAGAGGGAGAGAGAGAAAGAAAGATAGAGAGGGTGGGCAGGTGGTTGTTATCTAAAGCTCTTTTTGTCATGCACTCTATAAGACAGGAGGTTGAAGAGAATTTCGAGTGGCATCAGAGCTGGACAGCTTTTTGAAGCGAGTCAACACACTGACACACCTAATCTCAGCAAATCCGCTCATATATCTACCTAATTAATCGCACGACTTCACTGCACTCTGGTTGCTAATTTTTAGACTGACGCAAGCGCCAGACCTTACCCTGGCTCATGGGACACCTCTGAAAAGGCTAATCGAGCCACTCCATGACTCGGGAGTCCCCGACGCCAAGAGGCTTTACGTATAGCCTGAACGTGGTGAATCCCACCGTAGCCGTGATCAAAGCTTAGCGCACAACAGACGGCTAAGTTGCGCGTGTTAGTGTGTGTGCGACTGAGAGATGGGGGGGGAAGAAAACATTCTGAAAGTGATCCTATTAGTGATCTGAGGGAAGGTAGCCGCAGGCAAAAGAGCCGAGACATCCCACTCCCTTTCTTCTCCACTCCCTTTGATGATCCCAGGGAAAAAGGCTGAAGAAATATGGAGGAAGTGATCGCTTGAAGTAAAAAAATAAAAAATAACGTCAAAACTTATAGGTAGGGAAACAGACCATTACCGACATGCTAATCAGACACGGTGTACATCATGAATACAAAGAGAATGATTTACAGCGTTTATTAAAATGAGCTATAAAAAGCCATTGTTATCGGGTGTGTATGTGGTGGAGTGGGGGCGGTGATCAGCCATTATATTGGGTAGGAAAACACAGTAAGAACATATTGCCATGGAGACAAAAACATGTGTGAAAGAGCTTCAGGATTAGCAGCACCAGAACACAGAAAATCCCTTCAGTGCATTTCTAGATAAGAGAGAGAGACAGAGAGAGAGAGAGAGAGAGAGACAGGAGAAATGTGTACGCGTTTTTGTAAATGTGACCCTGACACAAATGCTTTGGTGCAGACGGGCAGCCCAGCTGGTGTAGGCTGTTGATGAGATGGTCTGATTTAATGGAGGCAGAACACTTAGTGTCGCCCCATCAGGGTCTTGCAGGTGACCATGTGTTGGACTGTGTGTGTGTGTGTGTGTGTGTGTGGTAAGTGGAAGAGAGAGAGAGAGAGAGAGAGAGAGAGAGAGAGAGAGAGAGAGAGAGAGAGAGAGAGAGAGAAAGAGAGAGTTGATATAGGATCAGAGAGATTACTTACCTTAACATAGGAGGGCTGCTTCTCCAAGATGAGATCAGCAACTTTTTTGGAGACCTATATAAAAAATAAAAAAACAAGGTCAAAAGGTGATTTCAGAAACATAGGACAAACTGACAACTATGCACAGCTGGGAATCCTTGCATTTCCCACTGTCCTGTAGGGAGAATTGACTGGAATCCTTAGCCAGCATCCTCCAGGCACTAAAATCTGATCATCCACCATAATTTTCCTACACCAGCGCTGAAGGGGATTTGAATGCAAATTTATATTCTCCAAAGGGCTTGCGCTATGAATGCTAAGTGTCTGTGCAAGCACTTGAAAACAAATTTCAACAACCAAACACTGATTTGTGATATAGAAAACCGCTGGAAATGCTGTGGTGGGCACCATGGGCACCATGGGCACCCAACACATGGGCTAAAAATACACATAGATGTACCTTGGCAGTATGAGAGCATTTATGGACAGTGCGTGTCACATGCCAACTCCAACACACACCTAAGTGAATCCTTCAGAGGACACAGGAGTGACCAAGGCAAAGACAGGCCCCTTCTGAGGCTCCTAAATTACATTTCAGTTTCCATGTGGAGATGAATATATAAAGCATGCAAAGTGGGGGCATCACAATGCCATTGGTGTTCTGAGCAGCGTGGGCTGACCACAGGGTGACGGAAAGCAAGCCTGATGCAACGGATGAGGTCACCGCCGAGAAGAAAAAAAGGGGGAGAAGAAAGCCAGAGAAAAAAAAAACAACAACAACATGAGGTGTGAAGCATGCGTTTGGGGCTGTGCACGATGAGTCAGAAAGCACGCCATGGCCCTGCCTATTACCATGGCTGCAGTGCTCTCTTTCTCTCTCTCCCCCAATCTTGCTCTCAAGCTCTTTTTTTTTCTCTCTCTCTCTCTCTCACTCTCTTTCTCTCTTTCTCCTATTAACACTCTCTTCCCCCTCGCTCTCCTCTCCCACTCACACTCTCTTTTATTCTCCCTCTATCTCACTACTTTCCTCCATTACTACCTTTCTCCCTCTCCCTCTCTCCCTCCCATGGGCGGATTATGAACTTTCGGGCCCCTGGGCCCAGATGTATTAAGGGCCTCCCACTTATTGTCGTATACATTTTTAATTTGTTTGATGTGATTTCCTGTATTCCTGGTGCATTTTGGGGATGGCCAATACTAAATTCAATCAGATTCATAGCCTACATCCTGATTTGCTGATATTGAGGCAATGATTCCATGCAAAGGCATGGGCTTCAGGGCCCCCTGACCCCTTGGGCCCCTGGGCCTGGGCCCGGT